>NC_072777.1:35912680-35950180 GCF_022539595.1 Amphiprion ocellaris | reverse complement strand
TTTCTCTGGAATTTTTCCACTTTGAGGGCCGGATTGGACCCTCTGGAGGACCGCTTTGGGCCCGCGGGCCTCATGTTGGACAGCTCTGGTTTAGATCTTTAGGGTGTGCTGATTAATAGCCACTGGGGTCTCCACATATAAAGCTGTTAATACTGTCAGTGAGCCAGCGCTTGTATGTTTTTACTGTTGCAGCTCCATAGCGTGTTACTAGCATGTAATTGATGTGCTGCCTGAGGGTCCGTTAGTGGACGACCCTCCATCACCTTGTTTGTTTGCTTGTAAAAGGGAATTTGGCCAGTCTGGATGAGCGGTGATGTTGCGTGTGTGTGACGGGCTGAATGAATAACAGGTTTCTCGCATGTGTTGCGGCTCTGCCTGGACGCCTGCATGTGTTTGCACTTAGTGAGTGTGTGTGTGGAGGGCAGGCCGAGCTTCTGGGAGCTGAGCTGCTGCAATACGAGCTTCTACCAGGTTCCTCTCTGCTGCCTGGAGATGAGATATGGGCTCTGCTGGTGTACCATGAAGCTGGAGCTACTGGGAGTGAAGGAACGTAGGAGGCAGACAGAGAGGGGGGACATGGGGAGAAAGATCTGATTAAACCAGGGGTGTCCAACATGCGGCCCGTGGGCCAAAAGCGGTCCAGAGAAGACATTAACTGCAGATTGTAAATTAGTAAAACTATAAATTTAGAATCATTTCTAGACCATGACAAGTTGTTTTGATCAGAAAGTAAAATACTAGATTGGTCATTGGTCTTTTGTTGTTTTGTGTCTCGTTTTTGTAATATTTTTGTCTTGTTTTTGTTATTTTTTGTCATTTTTTTTGTCAGACTTTCTCATTTTTGTCATGTTGTGTTTCCTTTTGTCTCGCTTGTGTTTTTTGTCTTCTTTTTGTCATTTTGTGTTTCGCTTTATTTGTTGTTTTGTGTATCGTTTGTCTACTTTTTTGTCGTTTCTCGCTTTTGTAATTTTTTTGCCTCATTTTTGTCTGTCCATTTGTGCATTTTTTGTCACTTTAACTTTTTTGGCAAATTTTTTGTCTGTTTTTTTTGTTTCATGCCGTTTGTCTCATTTTCGTCATATTGCGTCTCATATTTGTAATATTTCGACTTGTTTTGTTGTTTTTTTTCTTTTTTTTCTCGTATTGATCACAAAGTAAAATCCTCTATGGTTCAGTTCCAGGTGACTAAATGTTGTGTTCCTTTGTAGACACTCTGTGATCTGGAAGTTGTAATGTGGAAATGATAAACTGAGGCTGAATGTTGCTGAAACTGAATTTATTTTTCTTAAGAAACGTCAGGTTGTTCATGATATTTTGTAAACAAGATAATTCCTTAAATGTGGACAAGACAAGAGGAAGCAGCTAAAAAGAAGCAGAATAGTTGTAGTGAGAGCAGGTGTGACAGGAGAGGATGAAAAGGCAGACTGACGGGAGGAAGAGGAGGCCTGGGTCTTTAAAAACCTGGAGGCTGGAGGGAGTCTGCATGGCTGGCCTGCGACACACTCGGGGAGAAGAATGCACCGGCCCGTGGCGATGTGCTCTGCCCTTCTGACATCTGTTTGAACTCAATTGATCTGTTTTGACACATGTGTGAAGTATTCCAGCAGCGGTGGAGGCTATTGAATGAAGCGTAGGAGGGGATCATAGCAGTCTGACACATCTCCTGCCAAAGTGTCGGCTGAACGTCACGTCAAAAGCTGCAGACAGCGACAGGAGGAGGAAAGAAGAAGATTGTTGTCGCATTATTTTCAGCACAGTCTCTTTTAACTTCCATGCATTTGGTCCATCAAGCTTCAGAAGGTCACATCTTCAGTCTCCAGATATTCCTGTAGAGCAGAGATGTCAAACTAATCTTAGTCCAGGTTCCACATTCATCCCAGTCTAATCTCCAGCGGACCGGACCAGTAAAACCACAGCATAATAACCTAGAAATAACCACAACTCCTGATGGTTCCTTTGCTTTAGTGCAGAAAAGTACATTCTGAAAATGTTCACATCTAATGAACAAACTGAAATTTCTTCAGAAAAATAAATTCAACTTCATCAACATTCATCCTCAGTTTCTCATTTCCACATTACAACTTCCAGATCACAGAGTGTCTACAAAGGAACACAACATTTAGTCATCTGGAACTGAACCATAGAGGATTTACTGGAGGATCAAAATGACAAAAATCTGACAAAAAAACTACAAAAACAAGACAAAATATTACAAAAATGACAAAAAATGGGACCAATGACACGAAACAAAACATAAAAACACCAAAAATTTGACAAAAAAGTTACAAAATGCCAAAGAAATGGACAAAAAATTCACAAAACTACAAAAATGAGAAATAAAATGACAGAAGCATAAGGCGAACGTCAAAAGTCGGTCAAAAAAAGACAAAAACACGAAAACAAGACAAAATACTACAAAAAGCAGACAAAATGACAAAAGTGAGAAACAAAACGGCAAACAAACAGACAAACATCATAAGGGAGACAAAAAAAACTGAAAATGACAAAAACGATGCACAAAACAATGAATAAAGCAAAACACAAAATGACAAAAATATGACAAAAAACACGTGAGACAAAAAGGAAACACAAAATGACAAAAATGAGAAACAGAAGAAAAAAAACAGACAAACATCAAAAGTCAGACAGAACAAGACCAAAACCAACAAAAACCAGACAAAATATTACAAAAATGAGACAAAATAACTAAAGCAAGAAACAAAATGACAAAAAATGCGACAAACAACACAAAACAAAACAAAAAAGAGAACAAAGTTACAAAGCAACAAAAATGGACAAATGACAAAAACGAGAAAAAACGACAAAAAATAGACTAATGACACAAGTGAGACAAAAAGGAAACACAAAACGACAAAAACGAGAAAGAAAGCCACAAAAAAACATGAGACAAATGTGAAAAGTCAGACAAAACGAGACAAAAAAACGACAAAAACAAGACAAATTATTACAAAAATGAGACACAAAATGACGAAAGAACAATGAACAATCTAGTATTGTACTTTATGATCTAAACAACTTGTCATGGTCTATAAATGATTTTAAATTTATAGTTTTACTAATTTACAATCTGCAGTTAATGTCTTCTCTGGAATTTTTCCACTTTGAGGGCCGGATTGGACCCTCTGGAGGACCACTTTTGGCCCGCGGGCCGCATGTTGGACACCCCTGCATTACTTCATCTCTAAAGTGAGATTCAGTTTGATAAAAGTCAAGCAAAAGCTCAAAGCTTTCCTCTCCTTTTTCATTTCATTGCTTCAAGCATTTGAGTTTTTATGGTTTCATACTAAAAAGTTCTGACCTAAAATTGTAGTTTTGAAGAACCCTTGAATCTTCTTCTACTCTTTAAATTACCGCTGGGCTTCTCCATACAGACGCCGCAAACAGAGACTCATATTCAGCCACTGAAGCTCCAGATCTGAAGGAATTCCTGAAACACCAGCATAAGATGATGTCTGACATATGGCAGCTGTTTTTGGAGTCAGATGGTCACTTTATTTTAAACAAATGGATGTGATCTTCTCTGTATTTGAACGTCTGCGTTGTCTGAATCGCAGGAATATTTGGGCTGAAACGGTTCAGAGAATTGATGACTCTGGAAGTGATTACTCAAGAAACCTGAGGAATCTTGAAGACATAAAATCAGCTCTGGCAGAAAAATAAAGGCTTCACTGTGTCGGTGCAGAAAGAAAAATGGAGAAAGAGAAAACCGCAGAATGTGTCCAAAGTTTGGGATAATTTCTGCTGCAAAAAATGAAACTATTGTAAATGTAGCCCTCTATAATAGCACAATGTTGATACCATAGCAGGAGTAGGAATGTGTAATTTTATGTCCATATTCCAGGTTTATCTTTTCTTTTTTGTTGGCTTTTCCAGACTGCCTCAGCTTTACCTAGTTTACCTGAACTCACTCTCATGTCAGTCTAAAGCTGTCAACTGGTCGTCTAACTGGTGAATTGGTTCTTTCTCACAGGTGTTTCTGGGTCTTTCTTTTTTCTATCTCTGCTGGATTCCATCGGATGTCCTCTTAAGAAGCTGTGGAGGCTATTTTGGCAGCCAGTCATTCTTCTTGTCAACATATCTTCATCTCTCCTAACTTTAGAGAGGACTCAGTGTAGACATGGAGCTATGATTGCAATGCTGTCATTTCTGAAAAGGAAACCAATTATTTGTCTATTTTAACCCTTGTTTTGTCCTGCTGGTCAAATTGACCCGTTGATTTTTATGTGAATGTTCTTAAAGAAAATTAGAAGTTTTACTGATATATATATGTAATCACTTTAGATATTTGTAAGATTTTTTTGCAAGATTTTTACTCTTTTTTTTTGGAAGATTTTTACTCATTTTTTGAAAATATTTAAAACAATTTTCTTGCCAAATTTGAGGGATTTTTTAAAAAAATCTTTTAAGGGAAACTTTTAAGGAATTATTGGAATTTTCTTCCTGAAGGTTTTGCAAATTTTCTGAAATTTGGGGAATTTTTTTGCTGAATTTTTGGATTTTTTCACACAAGGAAACAATATTTTTTGGTGCCCGTAAATGAAGACAGCAGGAGGGTTGATCCCACACATTAAGCTACTCCTAGACGACAATGGCATGTTATTTTGTTAAAGAAGCCACTTGACTTGAGGAGAATATTAAAAGTTTGGGTTTAGAAGTTGTGTAGCTGCAGCTGCAGAAAATAAAAATGCACGCGACGACCCGAGTTGTTGTTTACTCGCATATTTTTCATTTTTCATAATCTCATGGCTAACGGAAATATCAGTCATAAAGATTTGTTCAGCATCGTTCATAATTAAATGACAAAAGTTTCTTTGTTATGCAGCCTTTAAGGATCACAAGTTAAAAATAAATCAAACATGGAGATAAAAAGTTTTGTGACCAAAAGTTACTTCAAGTTGAACGCCGTCATGAGACACTCGACTCCTCAATTTCTTTCTCTCTCTGTCTGTTTCCACTGATGCTTCCTGCCAACATATAGGAGCAGCAGCTCCGAGTTCAAACCTCCTCAGCTGTCAGAAGGAATGCGGGGAAATGTCGAAGCTCACAGACAGGTATTACTTTTGGGAATGGAGTTTGGACAGACAGCGACTGGTTTAATTTAGCTTCTCTTGATAACTGCGTTGGAGCAACTTAACCCAAGTAGCTCAAGTGCAGCAGAACCAGACTGTGGTTTCAGTTTTGTGTTGTGTTGGATTGTTGCATCAGTGAAACGCTGCTCACCTAGCTGCATCTAGGTTGGAAGGGTCAATCTGTAACTGAGGGACTTCTGAAGTCCATGGGATATATCTGCATACATTTTTATTAAAAGTAAAAAAAACTAATGTTTTTATGTTCATTATGATCATGTCTTTACAAATCCCATAATTATTTATTATGGCAACAATCATTTATTAATGAAAAATGGCTGGATATCACTAAAATGTCAACTAAATAACCGTCTGAATTTAATACCAACCACCTTCTAATGAGCTAAACAATAATAAAATGAGCTGATTCAGAAATAGTTTGGATTGTGTTCTTTTATTAAGTGAAGATGATTCAAAATTTGTCAAAATGACTCAAAAAAATTCAGAATGACATGAAATTTGTCCTAAATGACTTGAAAATGGTCCCAAAGACACAAAAATGATCCAAAATGACGAGAAAAGATCCAAGCTGACATAAAACTTGTTGAAATTGACAAGAAAATTGTCCAAAATCACTTGAAAATTGTCCAAAATTACTCAAAAATTGTCCAAAATTACTCAATTTGTCTAAAATTACTCAAAAATGGCTCATAATGACTTGACAATGATCCATAATTCTGGAAAATTAGTCCAGCATGACATGAAATTTGTCCTAAATGACTAGAAAATTATCCCAAAGACACAAAAATGATCCAAAGATGACATAAAGCTTGTTGAAATTGACTAGAATATTGTCCAAAATTACTAGAAAATTTTCCAGAATGACTCAATGACAGTTGATTTTAGGCCTGAAAACAGCAAAAAATGTCAACTAAGATAAAAAAAAAGTCCCACAATTATATACTGACCCATAAGATTGTAATTCATACTTCTGTACGAATAATTCATACCCTTCCACTCCAGATTCTGGGGTAAAAGAATATTTAGTTGAATAACAAACACTAGCTGTGGCTGGACTCCATCTGTCTGCTCTGATGCTGATAGCAGCTCCATTTCTTGGCTCTGTGGAAGCTAACACCAGCCAGCTGATCCAGACTGGAACATCCCAGCATCCTGGATGGATTTTCCCTGTTGGACCACCATGTGGTTGAATTCTGTGGTTTTGGGTGAAATCTGTCAGCATCTATGGGGCAGACTGCTGAAAGTCAATTCAGAAAGTCTTCATATTGGACTGAAACCACTCTATAGGAAGGTTAAGGCACCTGTTGGAGAACTAAGCCTCCGTGCTTCTTTAATCTCTAGTACCAGGGATTTGTTTAATGGAAACTTGCCCTCGGTTGTTGTCTTCATTCTGCCTTGGCACATTTGTATTTGGTATGGATTTCTATTTCCTGCATTAGTTTGGTTATTTACTGTCGTTATTCCAGTAATATCGGCAGCAGTAAGTCTTGACTAGCATGAGATGGTACAAACGTTTACAATGAAATGGAGAGGACTGCTACTCAATAAAGACTGAAAACGTGGCGCTTGTCATCTTTCTCAGGGGTGCTCACAAGCATCTAGTCCAGAAGAGATAGTTTTTCCACAAAACTTGTCTCTAAAAAAGGTTCTACGGGGATGATTCCTGTGGTCAGAACACAAGGAATGGTTTGGGTTGGCCTGGAATGGTCTGGAAGTTCCTGCAGTGGAAATCAGCTTATTGTAAAGTCTTGCTGTAGAACAAACTACCTGTAGTGAGACAATAAAGACGTCCCTGAACACGAGATGCATATTTGCTTTCCTTTCCTATGACCAACATCTGATCCAGTTCTTCACTTGTCCAATTCTTGTTTTTTTACAAAGTACTTAAAAGCATGCTAACATGCTAAAACTTAATGGTCGTGTTAAATAGGATTGCTGCTTAGCATCAGCATGCTAGTATATTCATTATGAGAATGTTAGCATTTCACTCAAGTTGCTCAAACATGCAGCTTTATCACCAATCAGTCAGTGACTTTATTTATTTCTTTATTATTCCCAGTGGGGCAGTTGGTTCTACCACAGGAGGACGTACACATTAAACACATAAACACAAGGTGACAGGTGACAAATTAAAGGAAAAACCAGCAAAACGTCTCTTTGTGTGGTTCAGAGCCACCATGTGTTCCTTAGCGGTGATTCTCCAGGTCTCTGCAGCTCTACTGGAGGAATGAACTCCATTCCTCTGAATAAAACTCCCTCATTTGTTGTTTTGATGATGGTGGTGGAGACATGTCAGTGGAAACCTCCTAAAGGTGTTCAGAGATCTGGTGACTGTGAAGGTGATGACTTGTGTAATCTTTTTCAAACTATTCAGTGACCTCTGAATAGTTTGACATTATGGTGATCAGGACAGAAATGTTTCATGGTAGGATAAAGTTGATGACTCAGAACAACTTCATATTGATCTGCATTGTCCTTTCCTTCTGAGTGGACCAAACCATACCTCCATAAAACATCAGAGCCACTGGATCTTTCACTGTAAGGGTCAAGAATTCAGCCACTAAGCATGACTGAAGGCTCCTGTTCTTGTTTCTTAGCATCTAAATCTTAAGAGGCAGGTTTTAGAGAAGCGTATATTTCCCACAATGCCCTGTTTTTATAGCAGCTGCATAGTGAACATGCAGCCAGGCAGTTAGACTGGAACAGGATTGTCCTCTTCTGGACCAAAGCTTGGAAAGCATCCAGATTCACTTCATCTGTGTGATTTTCTGCTTTCTGTTAATGAGGTAACAAACAGAATCTCCTTACATATGCTAATGCAAATGTGGGAAAAGGGATTCTTAATTTGTTAAGCTAATTACCGTAGTTTCCAGCACTGAGAAAGCCTTCTGTACGTTGTGTAGACAAACCTACAGAACGTTATAGAGCAGGGGTGTCCAACATGCGGCCCACGGGCCAAAAGTGGTCCTCCAGAGGGTCCAATCCGGCCCTCAAAGTGGAAAAATTCCAGAGAAGACATTAACTGCAGATTGTAAATTAGTAAAAACTAATTTCCTGATCATGACAGGTAAAATACTAGATTGCTCATTGTTCTGTTGTCATTTTGTGTCTAATTTATGCAATATTTTGTCTTGTTTTTGTTGTTTTTTTGTCTGAGCTTTGTCATTGGTCTCATGTTTTTCTTGTTTTGTTTCATGTTTTTGTCATTTTGATTCTTGTTTTTGTCGTTTTGTGTTTCTTTTGTCTCTTGTGTTTTTTGTCTATTTTTTGTCATTTTATTTCTTGCTTTTGTAATTTTCTGTCTCGTTTGTGTCATTTGTGTAAGTTTTTGTCTTGTTTGTGTCATTTATCCATTTTTTTGTTGCTTTGCAACTTTTTTGTCTAATTTTTCGTCCCTTTTTTGTTTTGTTTTGTGTCGTTTATCTAATTTTTTAGCATTTTGTGTCTCTTTTTTGTAACATTTTGTCTTGTTTTTGTTGTTTGTTTTTTTTGTCTGATTTTGTTGTTTTGATCCTCCAGTAAATCCTCTATGGTTCAGTTCCAGATCACTAAATATTGTGTTCCTTTGTAGACACTCTGTGATCTGGAAGTTGTAATGTGGAAATGATAAACTGAGGCTGAATGTTGCTGAAATTGAAGTTATTTTTCTTCAGAAATTTCAGGTTGTTTATGATGTTTGTAAAAAGATAATTTCTTAAATGTGAACATTTTTGCACTAAAACACAGGAACCATTAGGAGTTGTGGTTATGCTGTGGTTTTACTGGTCCAGTCCACTGGAGATCAGTTTGGGTCATATTTGGCCCCTGAACTAAAATGAGTTTGACAGCCGTGATATAGAGGCTTGGATTACCTTCCAGCACGCAACGGAGACTGAAAAGTCAAAGAATAAATGAAAGGACAACACATTTCACCTGGCTGATAATCTGGACTATTTTCAGGCTTCTGTTTCTCCATAAATGGCTAAAGTTCAAGTAAAAAAGCCCACCCCCACAGACATATCTGAGCAATAATGCTAAAGCAAATACGGCGGTATCGAGCACATTCTCTGTATATCTTGGTGACCGTGGGCTAAACAACCAGAGAGAGGTTTACACAGTGGCGCTCGTCCCTTGATGTCGGATCGGGTCCAAAGGGAAAACCAGAGAGTAAAACTGCATTTTAGGACACGAGGAATTTGTGTGTCTGCTGTTTCTGTATGTTTGTGCGTGGCGGTGTGATCGCTCAGGCTTGAAGGAGTGCACTGGAGTGTGTGTGCAGTCGTCTGTGGGCTTTGGGTTGTGTGTACAGGGATATATCTGTACAAGGACGTCGTAGGGGTGCTTGACCTCCAGGTCACGGTTCAAACGCTGAGACTCGCCTCTCTCCATCCACTCTTTCAGCCCGCTGTCCAAGACTTTCCCTTCAAGCTCAGGGAAAGATCCCTGGACAAAAGGTGAAGAAGTGATTTCTTTGTTAGAGCCTTAAATTCTTTTTTTCTCTCTTCCTCCCACTTACCCACGATGTTGCTGAATACTCCAGCATTACCCACAATTCCTCTCTGCAGGGCTCATGAACTAAATGAAGCTGGTATGAGAGGGTTAAAGATGTCTGCTAGCGTCTGTCTGCTGTTTTATACGGAGGTGAAATTTATTGGGGGATAAAGTGATGCTCAGACAGGTGCAAAACTCCACTCATGCTGAGTTACGGCTCCGTAAATAAAAATAACATCAAGTTCTGCTGTTCGGTGCCTGGAAGAGAAGTAATAGAGACACATTACTGTCTGTTGGAGACAAACAAGGGGTGTGGTTGGTGATTAACATGCATGTTAACTGTTCCTTTATGGCGGAAATGGGTGGGTCAGTATATAATCGTGGGACTTTTTGTATCATAGTTGACATTTTTGCTGTTTTGGCCACCTATAACCAAACACCACATAGCATTTTAGAGAAAGATTCTTCTAAATATTATATATACAACTGAATAAAAATGTAATTATCATATAAAGATACAAAATGACCAGAGAGACACACAAAATGATCACAAATGGACTGAAAACGCTCACAAAAAGACACAAAATGACCATAAAAAGACCCATAATGCCCACAAAACGGACTGAAAATGACCAAAAACAAAACAAAATGAGCAGAGGGTTCTACTGTGGACCGTAGCCAACGCCAGAATAACTAGAAAAACCCCATAACTTAGCTCCAGAATTAGCCACCGTTCCCAGCTCTCTCTACTGCTGACTCTCAGCCAATCAGAGGTGAGCTAACTAAACATGGCACGTTCACTGACATTAGGTAAATCTGGAACTGAACAATAAACATTGAAACCTCAACATCAACAACAATATCAGTCTGTTACAATATTCTGTTATCTTCTAGTAAAATGATTCATACATGCATGAAAGTCGTTGGTATTCATGACTTTATGAAGAACTGATCGATATCGTGATGCACGGAATGGATTTGTTTACATTTTCTCCAGAGTTCTGACTTATGTAGATCAGGAGGAACTTAAGTGGAGGACCTCCTGTACTGAGAAAATACAGTCAGATTCTACCACTAGTGTAATGATTCTCCAAAAAACGGTTAAAAATTGTAAATTCTGGTGCTTTTTTTTTTTTTTAACCAAAAACAAGAATTACCTGCAATCAGTTGCTAACACTGACTGTGTGAACTGAACAAAATCTGTTCACAAAGCATTGCTTAAAGTTAATTTAAGCAGCTAACTTTACACTGAAGCCCTGAGACGAGCCATTTTTTACCTTTTTTCACTCGCTATTTGGTTCAGCTAGACACCAAAACTACTTTGATAACTTTAGATGGTTTGGGTTCAACCCTTTTACAACCTTAAACACGTGTTAGAAGACAAAGTTCTTGTTGAGTGAAAATAAGCAACTCCTTTAGAGAACAATTAGCCACAGACTCATGGCATCGTTTTCTGACATTTACAGATTTTTATACGTGTGTTGAACCGCCTGCATGTTGAAAAATACACTAGAAGTTGGTCAAATGTGATGCTAAGGAGTCCTGACAGAGCTGCACTCATTCCTGAATTCTTTCCACTCGTAAAAACCTGAAATATGGCTTCAGAGACATGGCAATCATAAGATTTTGGAAAGCATGTTTTGGTTTTACCGAAGAATGAAACCAAATCTGCATTCACTGCCTTTTCCTCCTAAAAAGCTTCAAGTCACAGCTTCCTCCTGCTTTTCTGAGTAAACCATGCAAACATTCAGCCTACATATTGAGAATTTCACATAAATCTAATATAATCTGTAGGTTTTAACACTGTTAGATTGCACAATATAAATCTGTGGCCCTTCAGAGCTTATACACTGAATTGAAATGTGAGGAAAACATTGTTCTCCAGTTTGCTGTTTCTGCGTTTATCTGCTTCTTTCTCAAAAACTCTGTGGATGATGTGGTTATAAATATTCAGCGATGTGTTCAGGAACCGCTCTGTGTGTTTGCAGTGTTTTCCTGTGGAGCTGATATCATGAAGGAAACAGGAGATTAGCTCCCATTGAAACACACACACACGCACGCACGCACGCACGCACGCACGCACGCACGCACGCACGCACGCACGCACACACACATGCATGTTTTCCTCCTTCATTAAACAGCCTGTTCTGCTGTGAGCTGGGATGTATGTGGTTTTATGTTAAAGTTTCATGTTAAATAGGTTGGTCCAGTAATGCTTGTGTGAGAGTCTCCTGTAAATGCATGGCTTTGTGTAAGTGTGTGTAAATGATGTGTGTGTGTGCTTCTAATTGTATTTTACACTCATGGAAAAAATGCCTGGTCTAGCTGGACTTTCATCTGAGCGGTTTGGATTAATGGGACTTTATTGGATTACTGTTAGGAATGCTTAACTTCATGCTGATTAGAAACAGAAGAAAGGAGTCTGGAGCAAACATAAACTACCTCTGTTTCTTCATAAAGGGCACAAACACACACTTCTTCAGCTTTATAGTCACACTTAGTCATCCTCTAGATCAGGGGTGTCCAACATGAGGCCGGTGGGCCAAAAGCGGTCCTCCAGAGGGTCCAATCCGGCCCTCAAAGGGCAAAAATTGTCATTTTTGTAACATTTTGTCTTGTGTTTGTTGTTTTTTGTATTTTTTTTTTTTTGTCTGACTTGTCAGCGCCACAGCAGTGTTGTAGACACTCTGTGATCTGGAAGTTGTAATGTGAAAATTATAAACTGAGGATGAATGTTGATGAAACTGAACTTATTTTTCTTCAGAAATTTCAGGTTGTTCTGTTTATAAAAAGATAATTCTTTAAATGTGAATATTTTTGCACAAAAACAAAGGAAAACGTGAAGTTTTCCTCATTTCTAGGTTATTATGCTGTGGTTTTACTGGTCCGGTCCACTGGAGATCAGACTGGACTGAATGTAGAACCTGAACTAGAATGAGTCTGACTCCCCTGCTCTAATATAAAGACTTTCTCTCATGTGAAAATCCCATCATGGAAAAATGGAGAATGAAGCCAGAGGGAGGGCTGTGTGAGTACAGTAAGTGTTTGGAAAGTAGTTATGAATGTACATGTACACATCTATGTCTGCTCAGTGGTGAAAAACAAGAGTTTTATTTATCCGAGACGCAGTGCCTGTTCTCCATCAGACTAGATGAGGTTTAAGTGTCGCCAGCTCTTTGGTTTATCTGCCGTCTGTGACACTGAGAGTCTGTAAGTCAAGATAATAGATCGGCAGCACTTTGACAAAAACAACTCAGTGGAACCACAGCACTGGAAAAGCTGTTAGGATTTATCAAACATGTTCCCTCCTCGTCTCTGTGGGTCCTGATGGAGATGTTAGATTCCAATTTCTCAAAAAAGTACACGGCAAAACAAACCAAGAGCAGAAGACGATAACCAGCATAATGCAATAAGGAACCGCAAGACTCTGGAAGGACAGAGGAGTTGTGTTTGGAAGCAACAACGGCAGCCGACTTTTAGTTTTTAAAGTTCTGATGAACACATTAAACACAACATAACAAACCACAGAACAGCAGAACATAATACAAGTCAGCGGCATAGCTGGAGGAACGAATCACATGGATGAACCGCAGGTCTGAGGAAATGCTGGGAGGGATGAATGTTTGGATGGATGAGCGCTGGATTATCTCCACCAAATGAGATCCACTTATGTTTGAGCTGAATCCCTCCAGAACTTCAGATTAGCTCAAGGCAGCATGATGTACAATGAATACATCAGCCCCAACATTAAAACCACAGACAGGTGACGTGAATTAGACTAGTCATCTCCTTACAGTGCAACGTTCTGCTGGAGAACCTTTGGTCCTGGCATGCAAAAGTTCTTGGCCCTACCAGGAAACATCACAGGAGAAAGATTGTTCTTCACAGACTGTTTTCCATCATAGTGTCCTTTAACGTCAATGAAGTTCAAACTTTGCTATCCCTTTGTGGTAGAAGGTCACATCCTGAGTCTCCAGGTTCTCCTCATTAGCATGCATGATGTCATCATCACATCACAGGAAACAGGAGTCAGATGGTGCAGTTCGGATGAGTCAAAGTATGGGATGCGGGAAATTGGCAGCTCTGTTGTCATTGTCTATGTGAAACACACCATGTTGCAGTCTGGTCCGGATGTGGTGCATTTTGAGCTGCGATCCGGTGCGTCTCACCGCAGCTCATTTGCATAAAGAAGACTCGACTTCTACTTTATGCAAATTGATGTGGCCTGTGGAGGTCCGACGCATCGCCAAACTTCCATCAAACGTCTAAACTAGCCGTCGGTGACCTAAAACCAGGACAGATTCAGATTATTTCTCTCCTCAAATGCCTTCAGAAATACTTTTCTGATTTCGTAATGAAAGAGAAAGTTTGAGACCGAGACGCCGTATTGGTCTGATTGAAATCCAGGAGCAGACAGCTTCAAATCGTTTCTCCAATCAGGGGCAGGATAGTTGGAGAAGAAGGAAGCAGGAGTTGAACACCGCCTACTGGCCTCAAGGACACGCCCACCAAGAGGGAGATGTTCAGATGTTTACATGCAGGAAAAACTCATCTGGTGGACATGGAGCATAATGTGCATAGAGCAACAGTGGCTGCTATCCTGCTATCCCCACCCCGATCATTCTCACTCCCACCCTAATTATCTGTTCCCATATTGACTTCATGACTAAATGAAAGAATCATGCTTATTTAAATATACTTACTGATCAAAATAAGTTTATAGCATCAGTTTTAAATAGAATTGAGTCATTATATAGGATTATATTGGTATTGCAACAGGTATTCAGATCAAATCGTGGATGTAAAATGTTGTCAAAATACTTAAAAGTGCTGCATTTTTATATAGACTATGTGAAAGATATTTATTATATCATTATAGATACATCAACATTTACACAGCATTTCGATGGAGCTGATTTCTACACATTTAAGAAGACGTAATAAAACACGCTCATTATGTAGAGGAATTAATCTGCAAAGTATTAAGAAACTATAACCACCAAATATATGTATTGGGGTAAAAAGTGCAGTATTTTCTTCTGGAATGTAGTATAATGGAGCACGACATGGAAATAGAAGAAGAAATGTCTTGAAATTATACACCACAATGCTATTTTAAAGGGTCGATTCAGACATCAGACATTATTTTTGTTTTATTTTCATAATTTTACACCTTTTTTTAGTGTCTTTAAGCCCTAGTGTATAGCTCAACCACTGTAGAGGACTGGCAGTTCATATTTTTGTGTAAAAATAAATCTGGTATCTGTTTAAGATGATTTTGAACATAAACATTTCTGATAAAACAAACAGCATCCTCTCTAGCTTTCTCTAACTCAATCCCATCCATGTCCAAAGTATCAGAATGACCACAGAAATTTCTCACATCCACGCAGAAATAGTTTGCATGTATAAATGTATATATATGTTTGTGTTTTTAGCATGTATGTAATTAAATCCTCCAGTTAAACGCTGCTTGTGTACATTGACATAAATCTGCAGCTAATTAGAGGCGTTCTCTTTCCCACGTCCAGCAGCAGCAGCAGGTCAGGAGGAGGTTCAGGGAGGATCAGACCGCGATAAACTCTTCGTGTCGGAGAGGAAAGCTCTGGAATGAAGGGGGGAATCGTGGTCAGAGTGGGAGAAATGAAAGGATAAGAGATGATAAACAGGGAGAGATGCAGGTGTGAGGAAAACATGTGACAGAGGAAGAGATAAAAAGAATAATAAAGGAAGGATGTAAAGTGACAGACGTGAAGACAGAAAACAAGAAAGAGACAGACTGACAGACGTGAAGACAGAAAGCTGAGGATTGACTCCAGCATGAAGGAACTCGTTGTACACTCCAACTTCTATCCATAAACCCTTCATAGACGGAGCTGGGTGTGACACTAATTGGCCGTAATGACCAGCAGGGACGAGGATTGTGGGTAATATGAAAACGATGATAGAAAGCGGCTGAAGGACGTCTGTGTCCAGTTATCAGCAGAGATATGATGCTGGAGGAGGTCAGACTAAGGAGTCTGTTTGTTGTTAAACCGTCCCTTTGACTTTGACTTTAAAAGCACGACTTTAGAGACGTTTTTGCTCTGTTTGCTAACGTTGGACTGCCTTAAATACTATTTCTTTATATACTGCTACTTATAAAATATAGCTTAGACCCTACTGTTTGTTAAATTATTGAACTTAATCTAATAGATGTAAAAAATATGTCTAAGACCCTTTACAGCATCAGTGTCCAACATGAGGCCTGTGGGCCAAAAGTGGTCCTCCAGAGGGTCCAATCCGGCCCTCAAAGTGTAAAAATTCCAGAGAAGACATTAACTGCAGATTGTAAATTAGTAAAACTATAAATTTAAAATCATTTCTAGATCATGACAAGTTTTGATCAGAAAATAAAATACTAGATTCTTCATTGTTCTTTTGTGTCTCATTTTTGTAATATTTTGTCTTTGTTTTTGTTGTTTTTTTTGTCTGACTTTTGTCATTTGTCTCATGTTTTCATCGTGTTGTGTCTCCTTTTTGTCTCGCTTGTTTTTTTGTCTTTTTTTGTCATTTTGTGTTTTGTTTTATTTGTTGTTTTTCCTCTTGTTTTGTGTCTTTTTTTGTCTTGCTTGTGTAGAGATTAGCCCCACTAATTCAGAGCTAAAGTTCCTACTCTAAAAAACAATATACACAAAAATCCAACAAATCTAAAGATCCCATAGATCCTCTGTGAGCAAGCTTTAGTTTTTACTTTTTAAATTTTTTGTATTGATTTCTCTGTGCTTTTGTTTTGTTTTCTTTTCTAGTAAAGAATTCAAAGTTAGAGTTTGATTCTTTCTTTAAGGCGTTTGATTCCTTGTTATGCTAAAAGGATGCAGTGAACTGTCGCCTGGTAAATAATGAATTCAGATTCATTTTAACTTGGAATATTTTCCCTTAATGTGCTCTTGGAACTCTAATTGACTCATAGTTGTAGATATTTAGGAAATAATCGAACTACACCAGCTCCCTGCAGCTCTCCAAAATAAATGTTCTTTACATGAATCATTTTTAACGGTCATTTTTGAGTCAAAGTAAACACAGCAATTTGCCCCCTGGATCGACCATTTGGCTAAACTTTTTTCCAGCACAAAAGCCAAAGTGAACAACGAGCTAATGGACTTAAACTTTTCTGAAACTTTGATGCATGGAGGCCTGACTTACAACATGACTGAGGAAGAAAATAAAAGACGTGGGAACACAAACACACACAGACTGGAGTCAGAACGACAATAAAAACACTACAAGGTAAAACGAGCAGCATAATTAAACCATTAAGAGTTATTAGAGCATTAAAAACTAATGAACGACTGAAACACGACCACCGACGGTAAAATACCGCATCATTAAAAACCTTAATTACCCAAAGGATAAAAATGAGTCGAGCTTTAGACCAGGAGAGTCAAATTCATCTTAGTCCAGGTTCCACATTCAGTCCAGTCTGATCTCCAGTGGACCGGACCAGTAAAACCACAGCAGAATGACCTATAAATAACTACAACTCCTAATGGTTCCTTTCATTTAGTGCAGAAATGTTCATATATTAGGAATTATCTTTTTACAAAACATCATGAACAACCTGAAATTTCTGAAGAAAAATAAGTTCAATTTCAGCAACATTCAGCCTCAGTTTCTCATTTCCACATTACAACTTCCAGATCACAGAGTGTCTACAAAGGAACACAACATTTAGTCACAGCTATCTGGAACTGAACCATAGAGGATTTACTTTATAATCAAAATGACAAAACAAGACAAAACAACAAAAACAAGACAAAATATTACAAAAAGAAGACACAAAATGACAAAAAATGAGACAAAAAAGTTACAAAGTAACAAGAAATGGACACACAAGACAAAAAATGACAAAAGCGAAGAACAAAACAACAAAAAAATGACAAAAGCGAAGAACAAAACAACAAAAAATAGACAAACTACACAAGTGAGACAAAAAAACAATAGCAGAAACGATACACAAAACGAGTAAAGCAAAACACAAAATGACAAAAATAAGACAAAAACCACAAGCGAGAAAAAAAGCAAACACAAAACGACAAAAACGAGAAACAAAATGACAAAAATCAGCCAAAAGAAAAAAAAGAAAATATCACAAAAATGAGACAAAAGAACAATGAACAATCTAGTATTTTACTTTCTGATCTAAACAACTTGTCATGTTCTAGAAATGATTTTAAATTTATAGTTTTACTAATTTACAATCTGCAGTTAATGTCTTCTCTGGAATTTTTACACTTTGAGAACCGGATTGGACCCTGTGGAGGACCGCTTTTGGCCCACGGGCCGCATGTTGGACACCCCTGGTTTAGACAGTTCAGCATGAAGATATCGAAGATGAAGCATCTAGAAAACTAAAAAAAAATCAGTAACTATGGTGATATATGTGTCAGGTTTAGAGAAAAAGGGAAGGTCTGTGTCTGCTGGACGGATTAGCAGGTATCTGTCTCCTCATACATCCAACATTCAGCTGTTTTTACTGTTCACATGCAGCTATTTCTGCTTTGTTTTTTATGACTCTTGCTCTTATTATTGTTGCTATCCCTGTAGAGAGACTTTTGCACTGAAAACACCTTAAATTACCACATGACGTCTCATCTCCAGCAGGTTTATTTCTGTCAGAAGAACCTTAAAATGCATTTTTGTCCAAAATGACAACACTGAATTTTATCTATCATCTTTCAAACTGAATACAATCAATAAAAAACTGAATATCTGCAGAGAAAACGAACTCAGAGACTCATACTGAAAATGCAAATCTGTGTTTTGACACAAATCTCAAATTTCCGATGATTAACATGAAATTATATCCATCCGAGAAGCGATAACAGTTCTGATCATATGCTGAGGGACTGTGGCATTAATGCAGCCTTTGAGATATGCAGTAAAAACACCACAATGATTGAGTGTGTGTCTTTGTGTGTAGACTTGGAGAACCGACACAATGGCAGCCATTGTTGAGACGGTGCAGTTATCCTGAACAGATCTGACATTTGCACTGATTTCTCTGGACTGTTGTACGGAATAATAATCCACTCCGGGGTTTGAGATATCGATCTGGAAACCCACAGCAGAGCCTCGCTATCAACAAGTCACCATATGTTTGATTGTTATTTCTGCAAATCTTTCCTATTTTTGTGGAGAAACAAAGAACAGAACCACAGTTTGTACCGAGGAAAAGGACTTCTGCAGTGGGAAAAACAACAAGAAAAGCAGTGAGAGAGCGCAGTCCTCCTCCAAGGCTGCTCATTCCCCCATATGGCACTATCAGAAATGCAGCATTTTGTTTTAGTTATTGATGATCAATAAACATGAATTTTAGAGGGAAAAAAACTGGAGATTGTGTACAGAAACAGCAGGATTGTTCAACTGGACGTCTCTGTAGGTTCTAGAAGATGTTCCTCCTCTCATCTCAAGATGAGAGGTGGAACGTCTTTTAGAACCTCCAGAGACGTCCAGTTGATTTCTACTGAAGCTCCTCTGATCACCATGACCTGGATGACTGAGAATCTCCACAGACAACAGGAATGTTGTGATGAGGATGAATTGATGGGATTCAGAAACACCCCCACAATTTAATCAGTTGTTCCTTGGATCATTTCTGATGGATAAGTCCTGATAAGTCCTCAGTGGTGGATTTGTAGTAGGATCACAATCATGTGATCGTCAGCAGGCAGCTGATGTAGTGTTCACTGGTTGACATTTTTCGTAAACTGACAGTGATCACACAAGTTGTTAATTTTCCTTCATTCTGACTGTGGTTTGCAGGAACTGGTGTGCCTACGTGGTCACTCGGACCGTCAGCTGTGTGATGGAGGACGGCGTGGAGACGTACATCAAACCAGACTACCAGCGCTGCACCTGGGGACAGTGTCCTCGAGTGGCGTGAGTATTTCCTCCTCATGTCCTCTGAGAGTTTAGTCTGTGTTCAGTCTCACCTCCTGTCCTGTCATCACACAGCATGGAGCTTTAAGTCATCCATCACTTCTCCCTCCTTCATCAGCTGGTTTCATGTTCTTTATATCCAGAGCATCACTGCAGGCTGATCACAGCTCAGTGTTTGGGCTTAATCTCAGTGATAAAGAGCTGGAGTTAAAGTCTCACGCTCCAGAATACTCACTGCAGCTAATAAAGGAGCACCTTTATCATAAGTGGAGCTGCCTGAATGATTTTTCCAAATGTGAATGTTGCATGAAAGCATTAATGGTGCGTTCCTGATGTTTTCCCTCCTCTGAAGCTTCCCTCTGACCGTATCCTGGCTGCTGATCCTCCGGCTGCCAGAGGCCTCGGCTAAACCTGGGCTTTGCTAAGAATGAAGCCAGCAGGGTTTCCAGGCACCACAGTCTCCTCTCCTGTCCTGTAAAAACAAGCTTTTCTTCTTCTTATGCTGTCTTCCTCTAACTTTGCCCAGCTTCCACAGGCCTCTGCTCTTGTTTTTCCTCCTTTTCTCACGCTCTCAGAGCAGCGAGCTGGAAGATGAAGTCTTTTTTATGGCACAGAAAAGACTGTGCTGTACCTACAGAGATGTAGAAACCTGCTGAACAGCCTCAGTCAGTGCTTGTTAACACGCCTGTGATGCTGCTCTAAACCTTTACTGGCCGGCTCTGCTCTATTTATTGCTTTGTTACTGTAATAGGGAGTCTGAACGACACATCCAGGATTAATCTGCAGCAGCGTTCCAAGTAAAACAGTCGTACGTTCTTCTGATGAATCTTCTGTGAGCCAGAGGTCCAGATTTAGCGCTGGCAAAGTGCATCGGATTTCTGACGGAAAATGGGACAGAAATAACATTTCAAGTTTACAGAGTACTCCTAATCCCATCCATCATCAGAGGATGATCTGTAAACGGTTCCCGGCCTCTGATGAACCCGTGTTCATCGTGAGTTCATTCACTGGTTATCAGGGTCACATTTTAAATCTTTAAATGTCCGTAAATGAAACAAGGCAGCTGGAGTTTAGAGACTTTGGTCGTGCTGGTAGCTCTGTGAAGATGAACTTCAGCTGGCTGTATTTTAGGTAAATGCTAATGTTAGCAAGCCAACAGGCTGAAAAGGACATTAGCATGTTAGCACGTAGCACACCTAATCCAAGTAAGACAATATTAAAGTCATGTAATTACTTCCCTTACTTTTTGAATGCTTTAACACTAAATTAGAGACAAAAGATAGAGAAGTTTGCAAAGGATATAAGTACAGAGGTGTAAATACAGGAGAAAAGATGAAGTATGGAGAAAGGGTGCTTGGGTTTATTGCACAGTTGAAGAATAAAAATGGAATAATATAGGAAATAAATACCAGGAAGGTGACTTGCTGAAGTGTAGGTTATTCAGTAATGTGTGCATGATTGGCAGATTTTTTATCACTTATTTCAAGGTAAAAGTTCCTTGAAATAATTTTTTTTCTTGTTTTGAGAGGAGCATTTTTTCCAGTGTGGAAACCTGAAAAAATCTCTGCAATACAACAACTAACATGACAAAAAAGTGGATCATTTATAGTTTTCAGTAGCCTGGTTAATAGAGATTGTTGTGCCTCATATGTGTAACTCTTTTGACATAAAGACTCTGCTCTGTGTATTCCATTACTTCCTGCAGATGGACACTTATTGGTAGAACTAAACACTAAGTGCTGATAAATCTGGTGCTAATGTCAGGTACACTGTGCAGCTGAAGCAAGATGATAGTTCTGGAGGAAAGGTTATGGGATCAATCAATTTAGGCTTCATAAATCTGGATCAGAGAGACTGACCGACCAGCTGTGAACCCAACATCGCTGTCCATAGATAAAATCACTATCATAAAAAAAAAGAAAATCAGGTCTCAGTGTTTAATCCTAGAAATCCAGTTCTTGGCAGGTCAGAGCAGATGAAAACCTCGGTGACCTTTCCAAAATCTCCTGTTTTCCCCCTCAGCTACCGGACCTACCGGCGGCCGAGGTATAAGGTCGCCTACAAGATGGTGACGGAAATGGAGTGGAAGTGTTGCCACGGTTACTCAGGGGAGGACTGCCACAACGGGCCTCAGGGGACGCCGGACACTCAGGTCAACAGAGGACGACCTCGAGTCACTCAGACCAGCAGCAACCCCGATGGAGGACAGCGAGGAGGAGGAGAAGGTAGAGGTGGAGGACAGCTGGGAGGAGAAGGAAGAGGTGGAGGACAGCTGGGAGGAGAAGGAAGAGGTGGAGGACAGCTGGGAGGAGAAGGTAGAGGTGGAGGACAGCTGGGAGGAGGAGAAGGTAGAGATGGAGGGAGGCTCTGTAAAACTAAACTGAAGGTTTTCTGCCCAACATCTGAATGTTTTCTCACATGGATCCTGTGAAATTTTTCAGAATGACTGAGTGAATACGTCTGGAAATGAGAACTAAAAGCTTCAGTTACTGTAAACAACTCCAGCACTTAAGACATCGTCTATTTTTTAAAATTTCCACCTGAAAAAACATCCCAGAATTGAATCAGTGACAGCTCCACTGCTGCAGGGCCAAAACGAACAATCTGAAGAATTCTGAAATATAAGAAGTCTCCCTGTTCCCATCAGCAGGCCAAAGTCAGATCTGTAAAACTCAATTAAAGGTTTGCATTTTTAGTTAAATCACAGCGAGTCAGTTCTGTTCCTGAAGCTGCTCTAAAAACTCCAGCTGCAGCTTCAATAGAACTGAAGCACAACAATGCAGCGTCCACCTTAA
This sequence comes from Amphiprion ocellaris, assembly GCF_022539595.1. Classification (NCBI taxonomy): domain Eukaryota; kingdom Metazoa; phylum Chordata; class Actinopteri; family Pomacentridae; genus Amphiprion; species Amphiprion ocellaris. The sequence goes on along the minus strand of NC_072777.1, from coordinate 35,927,886 downwards.
TCCTCCTGTTGCCCTCATTTACAGGCACCAAAAAATACTGTTTTCTCGTCTGAAAAAAATCCCAAAAATCTGCAAAAAAATCCCCCAAATTTCTGAAAATTTGCAAAACCTTCAGGAAGAAAATTCTAATAATTGCTTAAAAGTTTTCCTCAAAAGTTTTTTTTTAAATCCCCCAAATTTGGCAAGAAAATTCTTATAAATATTTTTAAAAAATGAGTAAAAATCTTAAAAAAAAATCCTAAAAATATTGAAAGTGATTCCATATATATCAGTAAAACTTCCAATATTTTTTTGAAGAACATTCACATAAAAATCAACCAAAGTCCAGCAAATTTTGCTGGATTTTGGTTGATTTTTATGTGAATGTTCTTAAAGAAACATTTTTTTTAACATTTCTTTTTTTCCACCAAAAATGTTAAAAAATTTCCCAAAAATGTTGAAAATGTGGACTTCAGAATTTCCACTGTGAAAATAGATTTTTTTCCACATTTTAAAACTTTAAACTGGGTCAATTTTGACCTGCAGGACGACACGAGGGTTAAAAGAAGTTAAAGATTCAGCTACTTGGTTGAGTTTGATTTTTCAAGCAGTAAATGTGACATTTTAGTATTAAACTCCAGCTTCGTGTTGGTTTTTCTTTGGTCCAGGTGACCAGGAGAAGATCCGACAGCTGGAGGAGACCATCCGAGGTCTGACCAAAGACCTCCACACCATGCAGACCACCATCCACGGCATAAACCAGCGGCTGTAAGGGAACCCTGTTATAATCCATCATGTTGTATTTCCTGGAGTGCGTTCACCTGCAGGCTGAAGTTCTGTTTAAAGACATTCAGGAAACTCTCATCTACTGGTTTTCTTTTCCTGAGGACGTCCAGCAGGCTGTAGATCACGTTCTGTTCATCTCTGTTTACTGAGAGCAGCTCTGATGTTTATTCACATATCAGGACATGAATTTAACTGTACTCAAACAGAACCAGCTAAATCTGGACTCTAGTCCTCTTCTGCTCTCCAAACAACACTTCCCTGTTTACAGTATTCATTTTTAAATAAAGCAGCCTCTCAATAATTCCTCCTTGATGCTGTAGTTTGATTAATATTCACCTTTTCGTACAGACCTGGACTGAATGGAGCAATCGTTCCTGCTGATTCAGCTCAGCCTCACATGAAGGAAACCATCAACAGCATCCAGACCAAGCTGGACCACCTTTACAACAGGACACAGGTGATCCAGAACTGTCTAGAACTAACACAGTTCTCCAGAAAACACGTTCAATTTTACTGTATTTCTTTATAACATTTTAAATGACTTAATAATGGATTAAATCAGTGTCCAGTAGAATATTATGGCTAACTGTTTAATACTAATGTTCTGTATTTATACAATGATGTCACTGGAATCAACATTTATTGTAGTTTTATGAAAATTACAGTATTTTCTTTTTTAAAAATATATATAAAAACAGTGAATTGCAGACCATTTGTTGATAGTGATTTTTATCCCGAATTGAGATCTCATGACTTTGTTTTAACATTTCTATAAACAAATAAATAAGAATCAGGGTAAAATATAAGGCGGGTAATTTTTTAGGGATTTGGATAATTTAGAAATATATGACAAGTTGCAGTATATTAAAAATATTTTAGAAACCATGGAAAAATAATATTCTTAATTTTAAAAAATGTAAAATTGCAAATCTAATATCTTATTAAAGGGATAAACTCTATGACTAATATTTTTAATGCCAAAATAACTAAAGTGTAATATTTTAGTAAAGGGATAAATATTATCAATAATATATCTCTTACAAATATATATCTCTTATAATAATGGGATGAAATAATCAATAATATTACAAATATAAATAAACAAACACAATATCTTAATAAAGTTATAAATATTATCAATAACATTCTTAATGCAAAAAAAAATGGATTAAAAGTTCTCATATATAATAATGGGATATAAATAATCAATAATATTACTATACTATTTATTTATTTATTAATAAATAAATAAACTAAAATTCTAATATCTTAATACAGGGATAAATATTATTAAGAATATTCTTCATGCAAAAAAATTTAAAAGTTCTCATATAATAATGGGCTACAAATAATCAATAATATTCCTAATATAAACAAACAAACAAACAATCTAATATCTTAATACAGGGATAAACACTACGACTATTATTTTTAATGCCAAAATAATTAAAATGCAATATTTTAATAAAGAGATAAAAGTTAGTAATAATATTCTTAATGCAAATAAATAAATAAATAAATAAAAGTTCTCATATAATAATGGAATAGAAACAACCAATAATATTTCTAATGTAAGTAAGTAAGTAAATAAATAAAAAAGAATAAAATCTAATATCTTAATAAAGAAATAACATTTTTTAATATTCTTGGCAGCATAAATAGAACTGCTCGTCTAAACTGTGTATTGTGAAGTGTTGTGCAACATAAATGGTTCAATTATCAGCATCCATTTTTACAGCAGCCAGCCATTAACAGTTATTCTTTTTTTTCTGGCTCTAAAATAACATCCAGTTTTACTGTATTTTGGACGAACCGCTGTTGAATCTGGCTGCATTTTTACAGCGATTTATCACAGTGTAGATGTCTAGAAGCATGTTCATGTGCATTAATGTGAGTATTTTGGTTGTTCAGGTCCACGATCAGACTCTGCTCAACATCAACAACCACCTGGTGAACGGAGGAGGCAACGAGCTGGACGGTACGGCCAGAGGAGATGGAGGAGGAGGAGGAGGAGGAGGAGGAGGAGGAAACCAGCTGAACACCATGAAGGAGGAGATCCTGACGGAGCTGGAGAGGAGAGTGTCTCTGTCCTGCTCCTCCTGCCAGGTGAAGCAATAGTCACACCAACATGACAGAAACCTTGAGAAAGGAGCACTGCTGCTGTGTTTCTCTGCTAGATTATCATGCCTTTCTCCCTGTGTGGTTTCTGGACTGATTTCTGCTGCTTGAAGCCATAAAGCATGACGGCCGCATGCAGGCAACATAAACCACCAAACAAACAAATATTCAAACTAAAACCATTAGAGCATAAAAAAAGCTCATAATCAGGCATCGAAAGAAAGATTAAAGGAGGAAAATGGCAGCGAGAGCAGCCACAGAGTCAGGGTTTAACATAAAACAGATTTATTTGTATAAACTGAGTTTTTATTTGCCTTGTGTTCTGGAACCTCTGGGCTCAGACAGATAAAAAGACCCCCCACCACCCCCCACACAGCCCCCATTACAGGATCCACAGTCATTCTGTCTTTTTACTTCTGCTGTTGGTTGAAAACTTCACAGAACTGAAACGGGGGAAACTATGTATCGTCCCTACAATATCAAATCCATACTGACGATACTCCAAACAAACACACAAGTTACTAGCGTGCTATGCTAATCATTAAAGGGAAACATGTAGGGAAGGTGTGGGATTCTTTAAGCAAAGCACAATTCAACACATGCAATTTTATTTAATTTATTATGAGCTTAATGTCGCCTTACTATGCATTCTGTAGCTGTATTATGGAGGAAAATATAAAGTAAAATTTATATTTCTTTTGCAATATTGACATTTATTAACAAATCAAGAGCAAAACCAGGCGATCACAACATCCTTTTAAACAAGAAAAAAAGCCAAGAACGGTAACTTTAACTTGAATTTCCCTCAGGATTAATAAAGTATCCATCCATCCATCCATCCATCCATCCATCCATCCATCATCTATCTGTCCGTCCGTCCATCTGTCCATCCGTCTGTCCATCCATTCATCCATCATCCATTAGTCCGTCCGTCTGTCCGTCCGTCCATCCATGCATCTATCCATCCATCCATCCATCCATCCATCCATCCATCCATCCATCATCCATTAGTCTGTCTGTCTGTCCGTCTGTCCGTCCGTCCATCCGATCTGTTGCATTAGATTTCACTGGTGTTTCTAATAAAGTGGCTGGTGAGTGATTAATAAAGTGCAATGCAATGGGCAGAAGTGATACAAACGGTGTTATTTACGCTATGAAAAAGTGAACCTGTCAATAAGAAAAGCAAATGTACATGACCAAAGAATTATTGGCACCATATCTACTCAGTGTAGAAAAACACAGAACTGTAAAATCTAAATATGTAGTATGTTGAAATGTTGTCAGAATTCTTTGAATGGGAAGCCTGAATATCAGTTTTATGAATTCAGTATTTCATTTTCAGGTCCACTATGTCAATGTAAAGTGTAATATTTCATTATCATGTATAATATTACTTTATTTTCTAGTATAACTTCTTATTTTTGTGTTCTAGTCTTATATTAGTTTACTTATTATTTTCAGTCATGTATTGTACTCGTGTCTTCTTGCTTCTTGTCTCTCTCATAGTCATTTTGTTTTCTAAGCAATATCTGGCCCAACAAAATCCCCTGGGATTAAAGAGGTTCTGTCCTGTTTTATCTTATCAAACTAAAGTCCTCCTGCTGTTTCCCTGCAGGCTGGTGTGGAGGATCTGAGGCGGCAGCAGCAGGAGGACCGGGACAGGATCAGAGCCCTGGAGAAGCTGATCAGCTCCATGGACCAGCACCTGAGGCAGAGCTTGGACATCTCTCGCAGGGAAACCGAGCGTTTCCAGGCCTGCTGCAACACCGTCACCGAGCTGGAGAAGAGGCTGACCGACGTGGACGTCCGAGTCACCACCACCGCCAACAAATGCGACACCATCAAAGGACGGCTGGATAAGGAGCTAGCCGGGACGAGTGGAGGCAAGGGACGGGTGATGGAGGACCGGTTCAGCAGCAGGCTGAGAGACCTGGAGAAGAGGATGAACAACACGGTGAGGAAGGCGGAGCAGAGGTGCACCAACACCGGGAACAACATGAAGGACACGGTGCAGAGAGACGTCACCCAGCTGCGTAACACTGTCCTCAGCCGGCTGGACGACAACGGCTTCAAGATCGGGAAGATCGAGCTGGACGTGTCTGTTCTTGGAGACACAGTGAGGGATCACAGTCGACGTTTGAACCAGCTGGAGAACATCACAACCTTCCTCGACACATGGTTAACATCGACCACCAAAATGTGCAACGAGACCTGTGGGCGTAACGGGAAAGGCCCGTCCACAGATGAGACTGTGAAAACCTTGGAGTGGAGGGTTGTATCCAACCAGGAAGAGATCCAGAAGTTTAACACTAAACTGAACGATCTGTCGGTGTCAGGAGACTCGCTGATGGACCGAGTCTTTGACCTGACGGATGACGTGAAGAAGATCATCGCTGTGACGGGGAAGGACGGTGAGAAGTTCAACCGGATCGTCACAGAGGTTGAACTGTTGGGTCGTGACTTGGAGGACTGCTCCATTTGCAGGACTATAGGGGACGACTTGGGCTCGCTGAACACCACCACCATGACCGGACTGAGCAGGTGTCAGACCGAACTGACAGATCTGCGACGGAAAGTGGACTCGGGGGAAACCATCTGCTCTCAGGTTTGCTCCAACCTTCAGGAGGAGGTGGGACGTCTCAGAGAGGAGGTAGAGGAGTGTACGGGCCAGTGTAGAACCAACATAAATGATCTGAAGAAACTTCTGGATGGTCACTCTGTCCACAGTGGAAGGTTAGGAGAAGATCTGAAGTCCATCCAGGGAGAGCTGGGTAGAGTTATGATCACGTTTAACTCTGTTAATAACACTCTGAAGGGTCTGGGAAGAACTGTACAGACACATGGGGACACCCTGACCGACCTGACCAACACCAAGGATGACATCATCTCTGAGGTAAGACGGTGGATAACGGAGATGTCGAGTAAACTGGTTTTTCAGTCAGTTTTTAAGTGTTTGCTTCTGTATATTAGATGGGATGGGACCAGAAAATGAAGGATAAGTTTCCAGCATGTTGGGAAAAGGCCGTATTTCAACCCAAACAGTGATATTTTCCTAAACTTAGCCAAGTGTCTAACGTGTAGTTATTGCCTAAGCGTCATGTTTTCTTAAACTTGACCAAACAGAAAGTCTGAATGAAATTAAACAGAGACTGAAAACAAAACCAAAGTGAAAGTCCCAATGTGGACTTCTGACTCCATCCTCACTTCCTGTCTCCTTATGTGGACTTTCGATCTGGAAGCCATTCCTACGATGCCATAGTCTCACCTTCTGATTAGAATATTTTTTCTCAAATCATCATTGCGAATGCAGTTTAGTTGTAAAGGAACTTGATTATTGTGAGTCTGTTACTGTACATTGGACTTTTATGACTCAGTAATCCTTGTTGGAACCCGGCTGAGTTCATCCAAAGGGTCTCTTACCAGAGTTTTAAAAAAAAAAAACAACTAAGTAGATATGAGTGGTCTGGGGCAAATCCAGGAGTTCATAGACTCTTCTGTATTTCACAATAGCAAAACTCTTGGTTCACATTTGTGTCTCTATGCTGACATTAATAGGCTAAAATGTTTACAGTGACTGTTACTGATATTAAAACCAGCTACCTAATATTGTGTAGATCCCCCTCCTATCAAGGCATGGACATGGGACCTCTTTGGGTTTCCTGTGGTTTGGCTCTGGGACATAAACAAATGGGTCCATCCAGTGTGTTCTATAGGTTGTGGGTTGAGGCCTTACAGTGTAGGTTTGTTTAGGTGCATTCTGCAGATGCTCAATTGGTTTGGGATCTTGAGAGTTTGGAGGTTGGGTCAACACCTTGAACTCTTTGTTGTGTTCCTCGAGTCATTCCTGAGCAGATTTTGCAATGCGGCGCGTTGCATTGAGACTGGCATTGGGCAGCACCACTGCTGTAGGGTCATTTCCTTGGTCCAGTTAATGTGGTATTTACACTCCAAAGTAACATCCACACAAACGCCAGTACTTAAGACTTCTTAGCTGAATATTGCACTGTGACGACATGACAAACCATCTGCCATGCCAGCTGTAGAATCAAGACAAATTTAAGAGTTATTTCTAAGTTGTCGAGCATAAATCTGCATTTCCACCTCTCGTAACCCTTCAGATTTATCTTGCGGCCGATATGGGGGTCCCAAGCCCAAGGTTGGGAACTACTTAACCTTGCTAGTTGGAATTAAACAGAAAACACAGTGGTACGGTCGGTAATGATGATCTGTGTGTTGTTCTATTAAACTGTACCTCTAGAAACATAACTTTTCTTCATGTGCTGTGAAAACATTGTGCCAGTGAAACATGCATCATGGTCAGCCGTGTTTTCACATAATATTATTAGAGCTATGAAAATATTTAACCACATGACAGATATTTGACAGACATGACTTGGATAATATGCTTACATATTTTTGTGTGTGTGAGATACTGTAGGAAAATAAATCGTAACGAAGAGGGTAAAAGTACATTTATAGAAGATGATTGTCATATGAAACTCAGCCAGAAGACACACATTAACCAGTTTAAAATTCTCTTCAAGGTGAACGACTTGCAGAAGAAGCTGTCGGATCATGTCGATGACTCCAAGCTTCGATTCGGCGGTTTGGGCAACGAGATCCAAATAATCAGGAGCAACTTCGTGACGGAGGTTGGCGAGTGCCGGCGGTCGAGCGACGGCCTGGATCGAAGGTTGTCCAAGCTGGAGGGAGTGTGTGGACACTTCGACTCACTCTCAGACAGCCTGGAGAGGATCAAGGACGGCCTCAACCGACACGTGTCTGGCCTGTGGACCTGCGTTAATGGACTCAACATCACCGTTACGTCTCAAGGAGATGCTATCGAGAACATCCAGAACGTCCAGCTGGAGAACGTCCACTCCAGGATACACAGGCTGAACTCGTCGGTGGTGGACTTGGTCAAGGAGTTCCACTATTTCACAGAGCAGGACTTCACGGGTGAGTTGCAGAAGACAGAGGGATCTGACTTTTGGTCAACAGATAACGCTTGCATGACGGGAGGATGAGGGGAGACATAGAGCAACGAAGGAATCCAGGAAAAGAATTCACTTAAGAGGCTGTGAAGTCTGCAGTGTGTCTGAGGGATAGTTTTAGTAAACATCCCGAGTCACAGCGGGTGAAAAGTCTTGGCTTTTTGTGCATGTTTTTAGATTCCTCTGAGGGGATAATATTCCTGCTAAAGAGGGTGTTTCCTAGCTGTGCTATCTCACCAAACATTCCTCTCCTGTAGGTCCACCTGGTCTGCCGGGGCCCCGCGGAGAAAGAGGCGAACGGGGACCCCAGGGCCCCATGGGACCCCAAGGAAGGGTGGGACCTCCAGGCAGAGATGGCAGGCAGGGTCCGATAGGACCCCCAGGTAAAAACAACAACCTCTGCTGCAGAAAATAACATTTATATATTCAGAAGGAGTGTCTTTGATCTCTGTCTTTTCATATCAGTGTGATAAGAATAAAAAATAAACTGGTGGATGATTAACTGTGTTCTCCTTCATGTTTCAGGTCTCCGAGGTGAACAGGGTATGTGTTGTTCTCTCTAAACAGCAGATGAAAGCTCTCATTCCTCTCTGATCTCTGCTTCTTACTAACTCCTGCTCTTTGTTTCTGCTCTGTCATCAGGTCCTGCCGGCTCCGACGCCGACGTTCCTCGCCTTTCTTTCTCCGCTGCACTGACTCGCCCCATGAGAGGAACGGGAACCATCGTGTTCAACCATGTCTTCGTCAACGACAACAACGCCTACAATCCACAGACAGGTGACCAAAATTGCACGTCAGTCTAAACATTATAGGGTTTCATTATTTCAATTTAGATTATTTGTTTACCCGGTTTACAAACATGATATTTTCTCACTTTAGTTAGAAGGTTTTGCCCAAAAAATAACTGTATTTTAAGTACTAAGTACTTTATAACCGTATAGCCAAGAATCAAAAACTTTTGTGTACCATCAAACTAACGGTGGAACGAGTGAGAACATCTTTACTGGTAAAAGAAGCAACATAACAGGTTAAAAATACTCCATTACAAGCAAGAGCCCAACTTAAGTAAAAGTACTGAAGTATTATTGCCATGATGCCCTCATAGTATTATAAATAACAGTAGTAGTGGAGTCTACTTTATGCAAATCAGCTGCAGGGAGACGCACCGGATCACAGCTGGAAACACACCACAACCGGACCAGCATGCAACACGACGCATTCCACATAAACCAGGGGTGTCCAACATGAGGCCCGTGGGCCAAAAATGGTCCTCCAGAGGGTCCAATCCGGCCCTCAAAGTGGAAAAATTCCAGAGAAGACATTAACTGCAGATTGTAAATTAGTAAAACTATAAATTTAAAATAATTTCTAGACCATGACAAGTTGTTTGGATCAGAAAGTAAAATACTAGATTGTTCATTGTTCTTTTGTCTTTTGTGTCTCATTTTTGTGATATTTTGTCTCATTTTTGTTTGTGTTCTTTTGTCTTTTGTTTGACGTCGTTTTTCTCACATTTTTGTCATTTTGTGTTTCCTTTTTGTCTCACTTCTGTTTTTTGTCTTATTTTTGTCATTTTTTGTTTTGCTTTATTTATTGTTTTGTGTTTTGTTGTTTTGTTTCACAATGTCGTCATTTTTATTCTTGCTTGTGTCACTTGTCAAATTTTTTGTCGCTTTGAAGCTTTTTTGTCTAACTTTTTCTCTTTTTTTGGTTCTGTTTTGTGTTGTCATTTTTTGTCATTTTGTTTCTGACTTTTGTCATTTTGTGTCTCATTTTTGTAATATTTTGTCTTGTTTTTGTTGTTTTTTGTCTTTTTTGAAGTTAAATCCTATGTGGTTCAGTTCCAGATGACTAAATGTTGTGTTCCTTTGTACACACTCTGGAAGTTGTAATGTGGAAATGATAAACTGAGGCTGAATGTTTACCTTCAGTAACTCATCATCAGCAGCTTTCTAACCTCATCTTACTGCTTACAGGTTACTTCACAGCTCCAGTGAGTGGGAAATACTTCTTCAGCGGCATCCTGACGGGTCACAAAAACATGAAGATCGAGGCGGTGCTGTCCAAGTCCAACAACGGCATCGCCCGGGTGGACTCGGCCGGCTACCAGCCTGAAGGCCTGGAGAAGCCGATGGCGGAGGCGAAGCAGATCCCCGGAGCGCTGGCCGTCTTCAACATCATCCTGCACATGGAGGCCGGAGACACCGTCTGCATCGACCTGGTCACCGGGAAGCTGGCCTACTCCACTGAACCGCTCACCATCTTCAGCGGGGCGCTGCTGTACGAGGGCGACTGATCGGACGCTGTGATTCGCCCATCTGTTGGCTCGGGAGCTTCTGATTGGTCTGTTGGACTCTAAGAGGGAGACAGATATAATTGAACTGGATTCATTCAGCAAAAAGAATTCTATTTTACTGTATCGGAAGAAAAACATTTCAACCAAAGTAATTTGTCTTGTGTTTCGCAGCTTTAAGGAAAAATTTTGGTGCAAAGAAAAATCCGCTGCAGGGTTTTCTCTTCCACGTTTCCGTGTTTCCGTGTTTCCGTGTTTCCGTGTTCTAAACTTGAATTCTTTACTGATTCCAGCAGCACAGCTTCAGGTCTCTCTGGTTTTAACCCTCCTGTTGTCCTCATTCATGGGCACCAAAAAATATAGTTTCCTTGTCTGAAAAAAAATCCAAAAATTCAGCAAAAAAATCCCCCAAATTTCTGAAAATTTGCAAAACCTTCAGGAAGAAAATTCCAATAATTCCTTAAAAATTTCCCTGAAAAGTTATATTTAAAAAAAAAAAAAAAAAAATCCCCCAAATCTGGCAAGAAAGTTCTTGTAAATATTTTCAAAAAATGAGTAAAAATCTTCCAAAAAATCCTAAAAATATCTAAAGTGATTCCATATATATCAGTAAAACTTCTAATATTTTCTTTAAGAACATTCACATAAAAATGAACCAAAATCCAGAGAAATTCGCTGGATTTTGGTAGATTTTTTTTGTGAATGTTCTAAGGAAACATTCTTAACATTTCTTTTTTTCCACCAAAAATGTTCAAAGATTTCCCAAAAATGTTAAAAATGTGGACATCAGAAGTTTCACTGTGAAAATATTTATTTTTCCACATTTTCAAACTTTAAAACGGGTCATTTTGACCTGCAGGACGACACGAGGGTGAAATGTAAGGCAGTTGGGTAAAATGATAAAGATTAAGGATGTGGGTTGTATTTTTGCCTGTTGTTTGTGTGTGTCCTCCACCCACAGTGTATCAAATGTTCAGAGGTTATTACTGGGTTTTTTTTCCCTTCGTTTTCATTGTGACCACAAAAGAAATTCCCAGAAACACGGCGCTGAATGCCAGCTGTCAGACCGATGTAGGCGGAGGGGACGCCGTCCAAACCACGATTCTTTAGGAGGAAATGCACAAATGAAGTCACTGACAGTTCAGTGGAGAAACCGCAGGATTTTATAAATCATACAACAGCGAAACAATAAGCCCATTTTAGGACATCAGCTTGAACACGAGGGGAGGAGGGGGATTTTTTCCTGTGTCCTAATAAGGGACATCTAAACTGAGTGGAGGATCCAGTAGTTAAAGTTATGAAGCTGTTACCATTGTTCCATCTGAGAGGAATGTTCAAAGCCCACAATAACAAATCACAAAGTGCCTTTATTCCTGTTTTCATTCCTGTTCTTCAGATCCCACCTCTGGAGTGTTTTTAAGTTTGTACATGTTCTTTAAAGAAACGTTGCACATTTTCTGGCATTATATTCACATTAAGGCTTAATCCTTTATCCACGTGTTTCCTTTCTTTCCTCTCTGTGCAGATCTTCTCTCTGCAGGAAACACATGTTGGTCCTTAGTCTTCAGTGAGGGAATGTCATTTCATATGCATCGTGTAACCTCAACGGATTGTAAATATTTTTCAGCAGTTTTTTGAGATTTTTATGAGTTACCACTTCACTGGCCAGGTACTGTATATATTTTGTATGTTTTTGTCACATGTGTGCCTCCAATACAGATACCCAGTTTAACACGTCTCTCTTTCATATGGATCTTTTATTAAAAGAGTGACTCCACGCCAGTTCTTAAAAAACACCCTTCAGCCTGTTTTTATTTAATCTGGCACCTTTTTGGCCTCCACAAATACACACAGCTGGGTCGACTTTTGTTTCTGGCTCCCACTTGAACCTCTCATCTCTTTCTTTGGACTCCAGCGAGCTAAATTTAGCTGAAGGAGAGAGTTGAACAGTCATTTCTAGTGTTGTGCTGCAGTGACACCTTGTGTTCACGATGGAAAACCTTTGGAAAGAATCCTTTAACCCAGGAGTATCAAACTCATCTTAGTCCAGGTTCCACATTCATCCCAGTCTGATCTCCAGGGACCAGTAAAACCACAGCAGAATAACCTAGAAATAACCACAACTCCTAACGGTTCCTTTGTTTTAATGCAAAAAAGTTCATTTTGAAAATGTTCACATTTAAGGAATTATCTTTTTACAAAACATCATGAACAACCTGAAATTTCTGAAGAAATATAAGTGAAATTTCATCAACATTCAGCCTTTATCATTTCCACATTACAACTTCCAGATCACAGAGTGTCTACAAAGTAACACAACATTTAGTCACCTGGAGATGAACCATAGAGGATTTTACTTTATGATCAAAATGACAAAAGTCAGACAAAAAAAGACAAAAAACAACAAAAACAAGACAAAATATTAGAAAAATGAGACACAAAATGACAAAAATTAGACAAGTGAGATCAAAATTGACAAAAGCGAGAAACAAAATGACCAAAAACTCTAAAAACGACACAAGCACGACAAAATGACAAAAATAAGACAAAAAACACAAGCAAGACAAAAAGGAAACAAAACAACAAAAACCAGAAACAAAACAACAAAAACCAGAAACAAAACAAAAAAATGGGAGAAATGACAAAAGTCAGACAAAAAGCAACAAAAACGACTAAATATGACAAAAATGAGACACAAAAAGAGCAATTAACAATCTAGTATTTTACTTTCTGATCGAAACAACTTGTCATGGTCTAGAAATGATTTTAAATTTACAGTTTTACTAATTTACAATCTGCAGTTAATGTCTTCTCTGGAATTTTTACACTTTGAGGGCCGGATTGGACCCTCTGGAGGACCACTTTTGGCCCACGGGCCTCATGTTGGACACCCCTGGCTTAAAGTAAAGAGCATCATTTTTATGGTCAAATGTAGATAAGCACATTTATTTAGGAATAAATCTGATGTACTTTACCTTTAGTCTTTTCCTTGGGGGGAAATATTCTACTTTTTTATTTTACAAATTAAACAAATGAATCAACTCATAAACTATTCTAATTTAAAGCACTTATAATGGCATTTCTCAATATATTCAGATTTTTATTTATTTATTTTTCAAATGAAACTATCACTAACAATTCCACTAACCAGCCACTTTATTAGGTACACCTGTGCAACTGCTTGTTAACACAATTAACCAGTCAGCCAATCACACAGCTGCAACTCAATGTATCTATTCATGTAGATGTGGTGAAGACAACTTCCTGAAGTTCAAACCGAGCATCAGCATGGAGAAGAAAGGGGGTTTAAGGACTTTGAATGTGGCACGGTTGTTGGTCTGAGTGTTTCAGAAGCTGCTGATCTACTGGGATTTTCAGCAACAACCATCTCTGAGAACGGACTGAAAAAGAGAAAACATCCAGAGAGCAGCTGGTTGATGTGAAGGTCAGAGGAGAATCAGACTGGTTGGAGATGATAGAAAGGCAACAGGAACTCAAAACACCACTGGTTCCAACCAAGGAATGCAGAAGACCATCTCTGAAGGACAACAACCTAGAAGATGATGTTCTACAGCAGCAGAAGACCACAGCGAGTTCCTGTCAGCTAAGAACAGGAAACTGAGACTACAGTTCACACAGACTCACCAAAACTGGATGATAGAAGATTGGAAAAACATTTCCTGGTCTGATGAGTCTCCATTTCAGCTGCGATATTCAGATGGTCAGAATTAAACAACATGAGGTCATGGATCCATAAAACTAGAAAAATGAGACAAAAAGATTGAAAATGAGACAAAAAAAACAACAACAAAAAGATTGAAAATGACAAAACAATTGAACTGTTTAATGTTGGTAGAAACTATGTGCTTGACTGTGCACACTGCCTCCCTGCAGTCTTTCTATCCCCCCAGGCTGTGTATAAATACCTCTTTTGTGTAGTATATCTTATTTCCGAGCCTCCCAGCGGCGCCTGAACGCAGCACCGGACGTCCACTCCGGGATTTCCACGCGTGCTGTTGCCATGGAGCCCCGTTGCCATGGAGCCGAGTCTGTTTCCTCGTGAAAAGTTGAGCTTTAAAGTGAAGTGAAACCCTCGGTGTGAACGGGACTCTGCTTGGTGGGATGTTACCGACAAACGGCGACGACAGTTAAAGTTTCAACGAGCCAAAGCGGGACACCGGAGAGACGAGCTGACCGGAGGAATCGGAGCTGCAGCCGGTAGGAGGAGGGATGAGAGCGTTATATCTGCCTTTAGATGAGTCTGTGTGTCATTTAGAACATTTTAAACCTCTTTCTTCTACTTTCTCCGGGTTTGTAGCTGGAAAAGGTGAAAATAGAGGCTCTCCTCTTATCTCTGCATCATCTTAGCTGCTCAGCTTTCCACTAGAACCAGTTCAAACTGTTTTAAAGCCCCAGGGCAATACATAAAATGCAGTTTTCCACTTGCCAAAAAGTGAATGAAATGTTCTTAATGCATCAAAATGACTTGATTCCATCCATGAGTCTTATTTTAGACACTGTAAGAGCTTATTTCTTAATTTTATATATGAAAACAAACCCATAAATGAAGTTAATTATAGTCTAAACAAGGATATTAGAGACACCAAACACATCCAGACTAAACATGAGTAACAACATATAGATTATAATACTGTTTATAATCTAACTGCTATCTTCATTGTTAAATAATCTGTTGGTTATTTTCTGGATTAGTTTTTTGGTTTGTCAGAAAACGGTGAAAAACATTAATCAGAGTTCCTCAAAACACAGGATGACGTCTTAAAATGATGACGTCTTAAAAAGAATCTCTATTATAGATCAACCCACAAACTAACTAAATAAGTTAAAAATGACCTTGTTCTGAGCACAGGCGTGTGTTCTGCATGTGTATGTTATGTACAGATAGCGGTTCACGTCACCTAAATATGTAGCAGGAATTGATGGGACTCAGAAACACCCCCACAATTTAATCAGTTGTTCCTTGGATCATTTCTGATGGATAAGTCCTGATAAGTCCTCAGTGGTGGATTTGTAGT
>NC_072777.1:35905266-35912670 GCF_022539595.1 Amphiprion ocellaris | reverse complement strand
ATTTTCCCTGCAGTCTTTATCCAGTGAGTCAGACCACCGTGAGAGAAACCAACAGTAGACGACACTGAATTTCAGATTGTTTTCTTTCCGGCTGATGAGGCTGAGATAGTTTAGTGGTTACGACTGCTGATGCCCTTAAGGACTGCTGTTCCAGGATCAGGACTGGCCTTTTGTATTTATATACTGTAAGCTTATATCTCTATTGTGACACATGTAGACCCTGGAAATGAAATGAACAATATGCAGCTGCAGTCCCAGATTAAATGGGGTAATTCTACCATATGTTTATATTGTTCATGAAACTCCTCTGTGTGCAGGTTGTAACCCGAAGCTGAAGAACCAGGAAGGTTTGCTGCCTCGTCAGATTGCCAAAGACTCCGGTCACAAAGCAGCAGCCAAGGAGCTCCGGAAAGCAGAGAAGCAGCAGGGGAAAGGCAACAAGTCCAGCGATGTCAACCTCATGTCAGACGTCTGGGCGCTGACCCTCCATGACTGGTCTCACGAATATGAGACGGAGCTACGTCAAGCCTTCGGGGACGAATCGGACTCAGTCAACAAAGACAAGTTTATCTCTGTGTTGGAGGAGCTAAAGGCTCCGGTGGAACTGGAACAGCTTCGTACAGTCATCTCAGCCCATGAAAAGGGAAGACAGGAGGACGTCAACATTAACGACTTCATCAAAGGTGTAAAGTACATAAAGAAACCGTTCCTCCTCTCCTCTTATATGCCTAAAAAGAAAAAGGGCGAAAAGGGGGGTAAAGTAGGTAAGAAGAAGGGTAAATTTGTCCTCCCCGTGCCCGTTTGCACCCAGCCGTTAGAGGTCATGACCCGACGACCGGACGGAGGCCCTCCTCACTTCATGATCGAAACCTACTACAACCCCTCAGACATCAGGAGGTTCGACCCCGACCACCCACCAGCACATCCCATAATGAACGACTCCGGGTGGTACATGGAGAAGCCAGAGAAGGTTTACGTCAGCATCAACTACTGCGTGAAGAGCGGAGATCTGGAGTCCCTGGACCTGGCCTTCAGCCGTGGGGTTCCTGTGGACGTTCATGACCAGTTCTACAAGACGCCGCTGATGGTCGCCTGCTCCAGTGGAAACTACGAGGTCGCCCAGTACCTCCTCGGACACGGGTGAGACGTCTTATTAACCCTCGTGTCGTCCTGCGGGTCAAAATTGACCCGTTTGAAAATGTGGGAAAAAAATATATTTTCACAGTGAAACTTCTGATGTCCACATTTTCAACATTTTTGGGAAAACTTTGAACATTTTTGGTGGAAAAAAAGAAATGTTAAAAATGTTTCTTAAGAATGTTCACAAAAAGTCAACCAAAATCCAGTAAAATTCACTGGATTTTGGTTGATTTTTTTTTGTGGATGTTCTTAAAGAAAATATTAGAAGTTTTACTGATATATATGGAATCACTTTAGATATTTTTAGGATTTTTTGGAAGATTTTTTTTTTTTTTAAATATTAACAAGAATTTTCTTTCCAAATTTGGGGGATTTTTTTTAAAAATAAAACTTTTAAGGGAAACTTTTAAGGAATTATTGGAATTTTCTTCCTGAGGGTTTTGCAAATTTTCAGGAATTTGGGGAGTTTTTTTTGCAGAATTTTTGGATTTTTTTCAGACAAGGAAACAATATTTTTTGGTGCCCGTAAATGAAAAAAACATGAGAGTTAATGAATTTAGATTCCAGTTGATTGTGCTTTTATAGTCAAAGCCAATTCATGAGTCAGCGTTTATGATATAAAACTGTGGCTGCAAGAAATGTTTGGTTTGCATTAGTGCCAATAGTTCTAACATGACGCTGGAAAGCTGGAAGTCATCAGTGAGGATCAGCTGATATGGAAGAGATCCAAATGGTCATGGTTCATTCCATCCTTGTGCAATAGTAGCTCAATTTAAACTCTGTACAGAATGTTAGAAATGCTGCAAAAAAAACTTACTCTGTAGAGAAATAGTGTTTGACTACAAATATATGTAATAACTATTGTTGAACATATTGCAGACTGTAAATATTCAAAAAGGACTTAATTTTGTAACAGCTATTCAACTTTAAATGTACTTGAACCCATATAATATATTATATTTTGTTCAAAATTTCCATCATAAGTTAAGCTGCAACAAAAACCCAATTCTTATAATGTGTTTAAAGCGTTCATGCACAAGATAAAAAAAAACAAACAAACAGATAAAACTGTCAGCTTGTAGTACGTGGTAAACGTGGTTAGATTTATTTACTATACAGTATAAAATTAGCATACAGACACTTGAAAGTTGTTCAGAACACAGATTTTGTAGTTGACATGGTTTCATTGTGTGGTATCCATCTTTTTGTTGTTCTCTGAGATGTATAATATATAAGTTTTAACTTCTACAACATCTACAGATCCATGTGTAAGCTAGTAGATATCACAAAATCAAACCAGGAAACCAAAGAATTGCTGTAAATTCAAAGATCTCTTGTTCTGAAATGGTATTTTGAGACTTTGATTTAAAGTTCTCCATTGCTCAGACTTATTTTCAGTATAATAAAGCCTCTTCAAGCAGACTCTGATAACGGCTAACCATCCCTGACAGGGCTGATGTGAACATGTCTGACGGGTTCTTGTGGACGCCCCTCCATCACGCTGCCTACACCGGAGACGTGGAACTGATCGAGCTCCTGGTGAAGGCCGGAGCTGCTGTGGATGCTCAGGCCCTTGGTGGAGGAACGCCACTAATGAGGGCCATTGAAAGCTCCAAACCCGCCTGCGTGGACTTCCTCATCAAGGCGGGGGCCAGAGTGAATGCAGAGACCAACAAAGGTTCGACCGAAATGTTTAAAGGTTCAGATGGACTGAGGAAGGTCTCTAGGAAATGTGTTGCTGTGATGTTTTATAACTGTTGTTCACTTTTCCTCTTTACTATTTGTAATGCTGTCCCACAGAGTTGTGACTTTTTGGGTATTTCTTCAACTGCAGGTTCATCTACATATGTACTGTAGAATAGAATCTATACTTTATTGATCCTTAATAGGAAGTTAATTAGTAGCAGCAGCATGTTAACTTAGAGAGGAGGAGGAGGAGGAGTGAGGGGAGGTGGGACTGATGGAGGTCCAGAGCTGGAGAGGATGAAGGTAGAAGTTTGGGTTGGAGGAGGAGGGTAGAGGAGATGGTCTCTCCAGTCTGAGCGTGTGCAGTAGGAGGAACGTAAACAACAATGATCACAGTGAACTGCCGTGGCAGATAGAATGATCTCAGACTGACTGCTAACAGTTCAGTGTCCTGCTACAGATCTGTTCTCTGATGGTAACGTGTTACAGCAGGGTTCCACCATCTGTCTTCCACCTCTCCTCTTACCGCTCGTATAGCCCGGAAGCCTCTGACTCTGGTGGTATTCTCGGTAATACAGTCTTTCAGCCACTTTTCCGTGTAAAACATGAGGCTGCTTTCCCAGTAAAGTCTTTGTGTCCTGACGAGTGTCTCCAGCTCCTCCGTCATACCACCCATAGAGGAACATTTCCATGATAACAGATGGAAGAGCCGCTCTATAAGCCTCTGTCCAAACTCTTTCTCCCTTCCTCCTGTTCCTTTTTCCTCCAGCTCATCTCCCTCTACATCTCGTCTGTAGAAGTTCCTCCAGAATATCATGTCTCATCCTGTCAGTTCTGGAGATCTCAGTGAGATCAGAGGCTCCTGTTGGAATAAATAATATCCATCTGGCTCTGTTGCTCCACAGGTAGAACTCCTCTGAGCAACGGTAGCAACGGTCTTCTCCATCCATTTCCTCTCTCACTCCTCCAAGATAATCACAGAGTAAAATAAAAACACTTAAATCACCGATTGTTTTAAAAAAAAAAAAAAAAAAGTTTGGCATCAAGAAAAAAAACACACTACAGTGAAAAACACAGGACTGAAAAGCTGCCGTAACACACTGCTGTATCACCAGCGATCTCTGGTTTTCTTTTGAACTCAAGAAAAAAGAAACATAAATAAATGTAAACGGTAAGTTGAAGTCTTTCTATGAGTGCGGCAGGTTTTAAGCATTCCTGATTCTTTTTCCTGTATGGTATGGAAAATAGTCAGTTGGTGGAATGTTTTTGGTGTTTCAAACCTCCCTATGATGTGTGGAGTCAGACCACTTCCTGTTTAAGACGGCTTCTCTCTTTGTACTAAACCTTTTCCCTGATGAAGGTCCAGCACCAAAAAGCTCATGTAAATGTGTCTTTGCAGTTTAGCAATGTGGAAGTCGGACTGACACTTTTGGATACGCTTATCCCTCTCTTACATATCATCATACATTAGATGTGTAAAGAGTTCATCAGGTTTAAATCACTAAAGTGTTGTTTCTGCTCTGATCTGACTTGTCGTATTTCATTCCCCTGCAGGTCATAACTGCCTGGATGTGGCCAGAGCTTTTGGAGACTCCAGAGTAATCAACTTGGTCAAAGATAAGATGGATTCTCTGCCCAAACCCAAGGACCCGGGGAAGGGAAAGGGGGGCAACAATCAAAAAACCAAACCTGCTAAAGTGAAGGTAAAGAAGTAACCATTAAAACCTTCTGACCAGAACTCTGAGAACATAATAAAACCTTCTGGCTTCCAACTTTTCCTGATTTCTCTGTTTGTGTAACAATGTCAGTTTACTGTTGACTGAAATGCACTAAACCTTTTTTTTCTGAATAAACATGAAAAGGGGATTTCTTTGAGGAGCAGAAGGGTTTAGATCCACTCCCAGGATACAGCAGTAAAACTTTTCATCAATTTTCCTGATAGCCTGAGGGAGACCTGATCTGATTCCTGAAAGCAGGTCACTCCAGATATTCTGTTATATATCTGGACCCTGCTGCTGTTTCATTTTGCTTTTCCAGTCAGGAGGCCACGCTCCTCCAAAACGTATTGATTTAGTTATTAAGGCTGCGTAAGATGCTGGTGGTCTTGTGGCATAAATCACTCAGGAATATTCATAATTCAGTGTAGCTGCAGCAGGAAAGAGTCGATCAGATGGAATAAATCTCAAACAACTGAACATGTTTTACCCTACCTGAGGAGGGAATCTGGTCAACTGGTTCACCTCCAGCTCTCTACCATATGAGACAATAATCCTCAACAGAACTGCAGGATTCACTCCCTGCTAGAACAAAAGACCATTGAACTCCATCTACTGTGACTTAGAAACTGATCAATCACTGTAAATAATGCATGAATCTACTTACTGATGGCTCTGAGCCAGAAATCCAGGACAATAATTAGTCCGACAGTCAACCTGTGTACATCTATAATCACATAGTTGATAACAAGAAAGAAAGAAAAACTGACAGAAAGAAAAACAGACAGAAAGAATTAGATTTGACTTTTTAACCAGAAGCTCACTGATCATCTTTAATCCAGCTGATCTGACTAAACCAGTTTCCATTTTAATTATAATGAGTTTCATTGGAACATGTTTTTCTCTCTTTATGAAGTCGTCGTTGCTGATTTGGTTTCCATGTCAGCTAAATGTTATCTAATAATACGCCTTTACTGTTGTAACTGATATTGACCATGCATGTATTTACTGGACACACAAACAGAATGACTGGAAAGGCTTCAGTTTACATGCAAAGAGATGCAGCTGCAGTAGAGACTCCAAAATTTAAAGCTGCATTCCCATAATGTTTGATTATAGAATCCGTTCAGTGCTCTCTCATAGAATCAGTGCAGTACACCAGACAGTAGAGCCACTCAGACTGTTTTTAAACTTTAATGTAGAGGATGCTTGAAACAAGGACACGCTGGAGTAGATGCTCTTAAAGGCCCAGATAATAAACAGCTGCAGAGTCAGAGTCTCAGTCCAACCAGGAGAGACGCTGCAGCACCTTGATGAAGCTGTAAATATCTGGATGGTTCATCTGCAGGCAAGAAGAGTAACATCCAGCTCAGCCACAGTCGGTTCTATAGCGTGGGATTTTGTGGATGAGTGGCGTGGTGGTTAGCACTGTCGTCTTGCAGCTAGAAGATCCCCGGTTCGTGTCCCAGCCTTTCTGGGATCTTCCTGCATGGAGTCTCCATGTTCTCCTGTACATGTGTGGGTTTTCTCCAGGTTCTCCAGCTTCCTCCCACAGTCCACAAACATGCTGAGGTTAACTGGAGATTCTAAATAGTCCGTAGGTGTGAATGTGAGTGTGATTGTCTCTGTGTAGCCCTGTGATAGACTGTTACCTGTCCAGGTGAACCTGTGATAGACTGTTACCTGTCCAGGTGAACCTGTGATAGACTGTTACCTGTCCAGGTGAACCTGTGATAGACTGTTACCTGTCCAGGTGAACCTGTGATAGACTGTTACCTGTCCAGGTGAACCTGTGATAAACTGTTACCTGTCAGGTGAACCTTCACCCTCAGTCAGCTGGGATAGACTCCACCCCCCATGACCCTGATGAGGATTAAGTGGTGTAGATGATGGATGGATATTGTGCATTTATTTTTTACATTTTAACTTAAAAACGAGTTGATCAGAGGAGCCAGATTTTATTTGTACGAAGTAAAGTCTCTCTAATTAATTGACACTGTAGTTTTATGTCCTCTGTGTCTTTACTATGAGTTGTTGAAAAATGAGAAATTGTGAATTTAATCCGTAATCTGCAAACCTTTAATGACAGAAACCTAATTTAGTGTTTCATTCTTGATATTTTTTACTTCCTACATTTATCTTAACTCTTCTACTCTGAATCTGACATCTGCCAGTCATTGCTTTGTGTCTGTGTGTCTGGATCAGTAAATGTTGATGGTCTCCACAGGGAGTTTCTGCAGGAGGTTCAGTTCACGCCAAGGCATCGACAGCTACAGCAGGACTCACACTGGCACAGCAGAAGGAATCAAAGAGTGTCATCCTGCAGAACACAAGGATCACTACAGGGAAGACAAGCACTGTGGATATCACCTTTGTGCCAAAAACGGCAAGTTGTTGTGAATAAATCTATTCTATATCTTCTATAACATGCTGCACTGACTGAAAGTCTGCATGGGGAGCACATTTTGATCAATTTTTACACAGCAAAGCTGTAAATCTTTCACTGCTAACAGTTCCAGATGTCAGTGAGCCAGCTGAGGACATAATTTCCTTCCTCTCCTGTGTTTTGTGTCTCAGGTCTGGGGGAAGCCTCCCTCCACCCAGCAGCTGATGTCTCACATAGACAGACGGAAGCAGAACTTCTCCCTGGAGGTGGACTTGGACGATCTGCTGATGCCGTTCAACCGCAACATCCAGAGGAAGATCCTGGAGCTGACCGAGCAGATGGACTAGACTGGAGGAAGGTCAGGCAGAGACAGACACCACATTCTGGAATCATAGAACCGGACACCGATAACAGTTATGGATATCTGATCAGTTCTGGGACTCCAATATTTTTATTAGCACTGATGGGCATCATGTT
>NC_072777.1:35519859-35545256 GCF_022539595.1 Amphiprion ocellaris | reverse complement strand
AAAACGTGCCATATGATGAAATAATGTAAAGGAGGCCGTGAAAAACACTCCAGGAAGGTTTTCTTTGAAAAAAAAATCATCATGAATTTTGGCGCAAAAAAAACGCCTTACTATACTATGTCGAAAAAAAATGCGATTTTTCAAACATGTTGTGAAAACGTGCCATATGATGAAATAATGTAAAGGAGGCCGTGAAAAACACTCCAGGAAGGTTTTCTTTGAAAAAAAAATCATCATGAATTTTGGCGCAAAAAAACGCCTTACTATACTATGTCGAAAAAAAATGCGATTTTTCAAACATGTTGTAAAAACGTGCCATATGATGAAATAATGTAAAGGAGGCTGTGAAAAACACTCCAGAAAGGTTTTCTTTGAAAAAAAAATCATCATGAATTTTGGCGCAAAAAAACGCCTTACTATACTATGTCGAAAAAAAATGCGATTTTTCAAACATGTTGTAAAAACGTGCCATATGATGAAATAATGTAAAGGAGGCTGTGAAAAACACTCCAGAAAGGTTTTCTTTGAAAAAAAAATCATCATGAATTTTGGCGCAAAAAAACGCCTTACTATACTATGTCGAAAAAAAATGCGATTTTTCAAACATGTTGTGAAAACGTGCCATATGATGAAATAATGTAAAGGAGGCCGTGAAAAACACTCCAGGAAGGTTTTCTTTGAAAAAAAAATCATCATGAATTTTGGCGCAAAAAAACGCCTTACTATACTATGTCGAAAAAAAATGCGATTTTTCAAACATGTTGTAAAAACGTGCCATATGATGAAATAATGTAAAGGAGGCCGTGAAAAACACTCCAGAAAGGTTTTCTTTGAAAAAAAAATCATCATGAATTTTGGCGCAAAAAAACGCCTTACTATACTATGTCGAAATAAAATGTGATTTTTCAAACATGTTGTAAAAACGTGCCATATGATAAATTAATGTAAACGAGGCTGTGAAAAACACTCCAGAAAGGTTTTCTTTGAAAAAAAACATCATGATATCATCATGTCATAGTTTAGTATGTCGTCCAAAATGTGACAAAAATGTCATAGTTTAGTATGTCGTTCAAAATGTGGAGAAAATGTCAGTTTAGTATGTCGTCCAAAATATGACAAAACATAATAGTTTAGTCCGTCGTCCAAAATATGACAAAAATGTCATAGTTTAGTATGTCGTCCAAAATAATGAAAAAAAATCATCGTTCAGCATGTTGTCAAAAACATCACTAAAACGTCATAATTTAGTATGTCGTCCTAAATGTGGAAAAAAAAGGTCATAGTTTCGTATGTCGTACAAAACATCACGAAAATGTCATAGTTAATTCTGTCATCCAAAACATGGAAAAAAAACGTCATAGCTACTCCGCCAAGGAACAGCTGAGTTCTGTGACGATCGGCTTACGACTGTCTGTGAATCTGTCTGTCTGTCTGTGTGAAACATTACTCAAAAACGGACTCACAGATTTGGATGAAACTTTCAGGAAAAGTCAGAAATGACACCAGGACCAAGTGATTAGATTTAGGCAGTGATGCAGCTTATAATCTGGATCCACAGCTTTGTAAAGGATTTCCCATTGCCAGATATAGCTGCCGGCACAGTGCCGCTGTAACCATGACAACAACTGAACACTGTGTCAGTTACCTGCTGACGATCACATGATTGCGATCCTACTACAAACTGACTGATTTATCAGTTTGAAATCATCCAAGGAACTCATGATTAAACTGTGGGCTGTTTCTGAGTCCTGCTACATATTTAGGTCATGTATGTAGCAAACCCCAGCCAGACAATGGTGAAGCTCCTGATGTTTCACAAAGCCTTTTTCAGCTGTCAGCCTTGTTTTGAACACAAATTCCCCTTTCTGTCCTTCACTCCTTTCTTCTCTCCATCCCAGCTAGGAGCTTCTCAGTTTAGACACATCCTTTGTTAGACAGCAACAGCATGGAACCGTTTTCTTTCATCTTCATGTGAATTTTCGGACTTTTCGGCAGCGTCTTTGTCATGTCAAGAAACCGCTTCTTAGACATTTCTTGTGCCGCTGGAATGGTTACAAAATAAAAGCCCGTAAACTATGCCTTCAAAATAAAAGCATGGAGGGAAGGGTTATTTTAACACTAGCAAAACAAAGGCTTGCCAAAAGTGATGAAATGATCAACAGACCTTTATAAGGGTAAATTACACGTGATTCAGTATAAATACATAACATGCACATGCATAACACATGCCTGTGCTCAGCACCAGGTCATTTTTTATTAAAGATTTCATCCGTTGGAAATGATACATCAGCTGAGCAGCCTTGGAGGAGTACTGCGCTCTCTGAGTGCTTTTCTAGTTTAGAATTTCTACATTAGTTTGTTTAAATGCCCTTTACTGTTTTAATAAATAAAGAAACGAATAATATAAATAAATGAATAATATTCTGCCATTCATATGAGCTGAATATTCAGATATTCATCATTAATTGGGCCCAGACATCCGGAATATCCCAGAAATTGTTATTCGGACCAGCCCTACTAGATTCCAATGTTATCATTAAAGCTTTTTATTTATATTTAGGGGCCATAACACTAATTTCTTCAACTCAACTAATATTCAATCTTTTTTTCTAACCTCTTCTTCTTCTACTTTATGGCTGTCAGAATAAATCATTTCCAACACTTGCTGGCCTGCTGCTGCTTTATTGCTGCTCCCTCACAGGGTTTGTTGCGACTGAGATAAATCCAGCAGAACAGAATTATTGCCGTTGTGCCAACCTGTTGCAGTCCATCTCCTCCGGCCAGCTGACACCAAACATGTCCATTAGCTTGTAGCAGTCGCTCTTGGCCTGCAGACAGAGGCGGCGACAGGGCAGAGTCATGCGGCCATACTCGGTGCACACCGGGGCATAGAGGGCACAGAGGAACATCCTGAGCTCCGGAGAGCACTGCAGGTTCACCATGGGATGGAACGGCTGCAGGAAAGGACACAAGAGTAGTGGAGAATCATAAATATGTGCAAAATAAACCAGAATTTATTCAAAACAGTTTCAGAAAACAACTCCACAGCCCTAAACCTGTCATCAGAACTGCACAAAGAGATCAGTAGAGCATGTCAACGGACATTTTCTGGAGATGAGTTCATAAAAACAACTCTGGCCCCTTTTCTAATAATCCCCTCTACCCCAATGATTTCAGCTCCCCCCTTCCTCCATCACCTCCTCCTCCCACACAGGGCTGCTGCTGCTGCTGCTGCTGCTGACAGGGTCTTTGTGCTTCGGGGTGGACCACGCTGCGACTGACTGACAACACTGTGGCACCGTGCACACAAGGAAAAGCACCAGCGGAAGTGTGTTATTTAGGCGCTAACACACCCACGAACCAACACAATAATGAACTATCACATGTAAACGGTGCCAAGAGGCGGTGTGAGTGCAGGAAGCATGTTGATAATATGCAAAAAGAAAGAAAAAGAATGAGTGAAAGCACATATACAAATATATGAATCCAACTGTGTGTTTGTATGAGTGTGTTTGCATAAACCGGTTTTTGTGAGCATTACAGAGAGGCCTCCGACCACACCCAAGACAATCAGACACACGGCAGGCGCCCTCCCCCAAAATTTAAAGACAGAGGTTATTATGACAGACAGGGACAGGGAGGGGGAAGGGACGGGGGAGGAGGGGTGAGGAGAAGAAGCAGCGGGGGTAACTGTCTGTGGTGGATATTAAATAAGTTTAACGCTCACTTCTGCTTCTTCAGTGTAGAACAAATAGGGGGAAAAAAGCTTAAACGGTGGATTGAGGATATTACAACACTTCACCTAATACCACAACTTTATAAATATTTCCTAAAAGATACTTGAAGAGAAATATAGTTGAGCTACTGAGGAAATTATTTCAGTCAAATGAAAAGAAGGTGAGCTGTAGAGTAATTTACACAAAAAAATATTCAGATCAGCGGTTATTTATTCCTTTCTGACCTAGATGTGGGCATTACAAGATATAACAGGTCTGTGTCAAATACCAAGAAATCTCAAAATGAGATATGAAAAGAAAATTACAGGCTGCCTTTATGTAACCGGTGATTTAGGTTCTCTTCAGCCCTTAATTTAATATACAGTACAAAGCCTTGGAAATGAAGAATATTTGCTGCGGCATTTGAGTATGAAAACATCATTTTCTGGCTCAAAATGGATTTGAAAATCATCACTATAAGGGAACCACTGATGCAGGATTTTGCCACCATAACTGCAATCAGATTTGAGCAGACTTGCCAGTTTTTGCCACCATATAATAATAATAATAACAATTTTATTTATATAGCAGCCTTAAGAACAGCGTTCACAAAGAGCTTTGGCAGCACAGAGAAAATCAAACAAAATACAGGAGACAAGTCAGAGCAGTCATTTAACCCTCGTGTTGTCCTGCAGGTCAAATCGACCCATTTTAAAGTTTGAAAATCTGGAGGAAAAAAACATATTTTCACAGTGAAAATGTCCACATTTTCAAATTTTTGGGGACATTTTTGAACATTTTGGTGGAAAAAAAATAAGTGTAAAAAAATGTTTTTTTTTTAGAATGTTCACAAAAAAATCTATCAAAATCCAGCGAAATTGGCTGGATTTTGGTTGATTTTTATGTGAATGTTTTTAAAGAAAATATTAGAAGTTTTACTGATATAAATGTACTCACTTTAGATATTGTTAGGATTTCTTTGGAAGATTTTTATTCATTTTTTGAAAATATTTACAAGAATTTTCTTGCCAAATTTGGGGGATTTTTAATTTTTTTAAATAAAACTTTTGAGGAAAACTTTTAAGGAATTATTTGAATTTTCTTTTTCAAGGTTTTGCAAATTTTCAGAAATCTGGGGAATTTTTTTTGCTGAATTTTTGGATTTTTTTCCGACAAAGAAACTATTTTTTGGTGCGCGTAAATGAGGACAACAGGAGGGTTAAAAACAGTAAAAATGACAATAA
This sequence comes from Amphiprion ocellaris, assembly GCF_022539595.1. NCBI lineage: Eukaryota > Metazoa > Chordata > Actinopteri > Pomacentridae > Amphiprion > Amphiprion ocellaris. Next base: position 35,540,296 of record NC_072777.1, on the reverse strand, counting down.
ATTAAATGAATAATTAGCTACATTAGCAATCATAACAAACAAGGGAATTAGGCAGTTTGAACATTAAAGAACAAGATTGAGGGTTAAGATTAAACGTGAAAAAATAGAGAATTAAAGAATTAGAGAGGACATCATGTGTCTACAGCATCCGTGCACGTCCTTCGCCTGACAGCATATTTTCCTGCCACCCACATGTGATGTCTTCATGTAAAAAGGATTATAATGGCTGTTAGGCTTGGCCCTTAAAGCACAAAGCACCGACATTCGTGCAGCTTTTGTCATCCTCTTGTTCGCATCAGTGATGCACTCGGACTGGTGAATCTCTTCAGGGATGGAAGTATGGCGGTAAAGATTTATGATCACTTGTAGGATCTGGAATATACATAATATCTGTAATATGAGCCTTAGCTAAGTTCAGACTCTCCAAAATGCAAAGCATCGATTTAGACAACTTACACGCCTGTCACAACTGAGATCAATCAACCGGTTGATCGTGTAATTCCTCCACAAACGGAATCATCACGTCTCACCGAGCAGTGGTGTACAGTGACACAAGCGCTCATCTCACGTCATCATCCAGAATCATCTTTGAAGCATAAACACGCCTGCTGTGAGCGTGATGCACCTGAAAATGGGTCTATTACTGCAGATCACCATCAATCACGCCTGCCTTCAGACAAACTCAACCAAATAATCTACATTTTGTGTTTTCATTAAAGGAATTCTAAATCTCACAAAAGTTAGGCTTGAAAATACAAAAAACCTTTTTTTTTTAACAATTAAAAAATCTGATCTTCTACGGCAGTAAAGGTCCAGCAACTAATCAATTAATCAATTAGTTGTCAGTAAATAAATCTGGAAGTTGTAATGTGGAAATGATAAACTAAGAAATAATGTTGTTGAAACTGAATTTATTTTTCTTAACAAATTTCAGGTTGTTCATGATGTTTTGTAAAAAGTAAATTCCTTAAATGTGAACATTTTCAGAAGGTACCTTTACTTTTATATATATATATATATATATATATATATATATATATATATATATATATATATATATAAAATAATAATAAGCTGATGTATTTTTGCAACAGTGGGTTCTGAAGGGTTAAATAGCTGCCGTTTCAAGGAAAAAAACTTACTGTAAACTCGGACCGCAGCAAATAATTATTTTCTCGATTAGCTGGTTGGTCTGTAAGATGTCTTTTATACTATTAAGTTACAGCCACTTTCAGGCTCAACAGGGTCAAAGAAACAAAGAGAAAGGAAACTGGAGTATCTTTAAAAGTAGTACTAGTGGGAGAATAGCAGCTCCTGTACTGATCATCCTTCTGCATCTAGCTGCCATTGACGGTCCTGTGACACGCATTACTTCATCAGAGCTGCCCTGTCAGCGCTGGTTAACCACTCAAACATGACCTAATGCAGCTAAAGTGAGCTTCTATCTTTGCTCGCTCTCCGTTTGGAGTCCCGCAGGCGACCGATATGCTCCATAGAGCACCACACTGTACCTCACTGTACTGTACTAGACAGGGAGAAGCCGGATGAATAAATATATAGGCTACCAGGGGCGGTGATCTACTGGAAGAAAAACTCTTCTATTCTCACATTCATGCTCCTTTCTATTCACCACCACTTTTCTATTTTTACACCGCTCCATCATCTGCTCTCCCACCCCTCCTCCATCTCTTCTACCTCCATTCAGCCATTTTATGACAGCCGGCCCATCATGGGAACTGGCGTGGGCAGGACTGAACTGGTGGTGGATGGGGACATTTGGCCGGTCACAGCTTTACCCTCACAGCTCCCAACACCAACATCTTGAGGTCCTGCAGAGCACATATAATCTCCACGGGGGATTCAGTGCTAATGGCCGCACTGGAAACAGCTGGTGAACCACTGGCCCGATCAATGACCAGGGGTTTGTGGTGGCCATGTAAGGAGAATCGAGCGTGTAATATGGTACTCTGCCGAGGCGGGGGGGATATGCTAATGTAATTTCAGCTTCGATCCCTCTGCTGCCCTCATTATGTATTCATGGGAGTTTGTTAGTGAATTTTTGATCTCGGAAAATGTGGAATAATACGCCGCAGTGGAAGTAACGGGCTCACACGCAGTCAGATGTGTCGGCTAATCCTGGAGAATCAGTGCATTCTGGGACTCTGGAAGAAGGTCGACAAACCAGCCGACGAGGGGAACAAATGTAGGAACAAACGCTGGTGTTTAGCAGCGATCTTCAGAACAGTTAATGGACAGATAGTTCTATTTTTCAGCAATCTTAAGTCTGTAACAGAATAATGTTGCAGCGCTGTTCCAGTAACCCTGACAGTCTAAATGTTTTAAATATTCAGAACCAAAATTCTCATAAACTGACGTATAAAATATTACAGGAACAAAAAAGCAATTACACAAGAGCATTTTGTGTTTCCTTTTTGTCTCACTTATGTTTTTTGTCTATTTTTTTGTTTTGTTCCTTTTTTGTCATTTTTGTCTGATTTGTGTCTGATTTTTTGTCGCTTTGTAACTTTCTGGTCAAATTTTTTGTCTCTTTATTGTCTCGCTTATGTCGTTTGTCTCATTTTTGTCGTTTTGTGTCTCATTTTTGTAATATTTTGTCTTGTTTTTGTTGTTTTTTCCCTTTTTTTGGTCTGACTTTTATCGTTTGTCATGTGTTTTTGTCATTCTGTTTCTCGTTTTTGTCGTTTTGTTTCCTCGTTATCTCACGTGTTTTTTGTCCTATTTTTGTCATTCTGTTTCTCGTTTTTGTCGTTTTGTTTCCTCGTTATCTCACGTGTTTTTTGTCCTATTTTTGTCATTTTGTTCCTTTTTTTGTCTCGCTTGTATTGTTTGTTTAATTTTTGTCATGTTGTGTCTCAGTTTTGTAATATTTTGTCTTGTTTTCGTTGTTTTTTTAATCTTTTTTTGTCTGACTTGTCATTGTGATCATAAAGTAAAATACTACATAGATAGCTGAGACTAAATGTTGTGTTCCTTTGTAGACATTCTGTGTTCTGGAAGTTGTAATGTGGAAATGATAAACTGAGGCATAATGGTTTTGAAATTGAATTGAATTTTTCTTCAGAAATTTCTGGATGTTCAGAATATTTTGTAAAAAGATAATTCCTTAAATGTGAACATTTTCAGAATGTACTGGCCCATTTGGATCCAACTGGGCTGAACAGTTTCACACCCCTGATTTAAAGCATGTAGTGTGAATTTATGGTAGCAGGAAATTCAAAATGTTCAAATGAAATTGTGGCATTTCTCTGTCAGCAGACATTTTGACTTCTCATAACAAGGAAATCACAGTTTCACCTAAATGACTCAAAAGGTAACCAAAATATTGCAAATACTGTCCAACATGACAAAAAAATTGCCAAAATGACAAAAAAGTGACTCACATTCTGTCCAAAATTATTAAAAAATGTCCAAAGTAAATCAAATTTGTTCAAAATGATTCAAATTGTTCTCAATAATACGATCTTGTATGCAACACCTCGACACCTGCCCAAAATGTCTCAAAACCTAAAAATCTAAAATCACAAAAAAATACCCAAAGCGACTAAGATTTGTCCAAAACGACAGAAAAAGTGACCATTCACAACGGCTTTGCTCTACTCCATGAGTGTGACATTATGCTCATCTTTTTACTATTCAAACCTGTGCTTGTGTGATATGTCAAAAATTCTGCTAAACTGAAGTACTGTCGATGCAAAGCCTTTTTAAAGCAGCTCGCTATCCGTGGTCTGATTAACTGTAGCTCACTGAATTCACCTTGTTCTGCCAGGTGTTTATTATTTGCAAACGTATCAAAAAACGCTGGTGCCATGCGACTGAAAATCCCTGTTTTGCATCAACGGTTTGGAGTTAACACAGACATCTTTCACAAACTAAGATAAGAAAAAAGAGGAATATTATTTTCAATCATCATACTTTGTATTAGCCTGCAGTTCAGTGTGGTGAACTTGTTTACTTTCACGTGTTTTTGCATATTTCTGCATATTTTTGTGAAGGCGCCAGCCTTTGAAGAGCCAAGAAGAAGCAGCCTTGACCTTAGTTTCACCTCTGTGGCGTTCTGAGATCAACCAGCCTGCTCTGAATCAGATCCAGATTGTGGTGATATTAATTATTAATGCGGCCCGGTCCAGTGAAGTGCATCCGAGGGTGTCTGTGTGTACCTTCCTAATGCTGCAGTAATTAGTTTTTAACGAAGGCTCTGAGTCAGCTGCTGAGATGCTGTGACTGATGTGACAAAGAAGCCCACCGTGGCCGCCTGCTCTGTGTTGGTTTGCTTTTTTTTTTTTTTTTTTTATATATACCTCCCAGTCACCTCTCCTCCCATCATCCCCCATTCAAAGCCCCCCTCACCCTCCTGCATCTTCTCCCTCCCCCTCCATTCCAATTCTCTAAATTTCCAAGCTCAGCGCCATGGCGACGGGTGATGCATCACTGGGGGAAGAAGAAGAGGAGGAGGAGGAGGGGAGGAGAGCCGGGTTCGAGGAGGTCAGGGTGCAGGGCGGAGGGGACCACCTCCCGGGAGGCGAGAAAGGCCTCTGCTGCCTTTGTTAACGGCACAATGGGGACCGTTTCCCGGGCAACGGGTGAGCCTCGTGTAGGGGGAGGGGGAGGACAAAGGAGACAGGGGAGGGAGGGGTGAGAGAGAGGGAGAGGAGGGATGGGTCGAGCGAGTCAGCCGTGTCATTCGCCGCTAAGAAAGTGTTTGAAAAAGCCGGGCTTTGACAGTGTGTGATGTCCAACACACACACAGGAAGGCTGTTGTGGACCAGCGATGTGCTTCTTATTCACTCCTCAGCCAATAAACACGGTGTCGGACATTAGATAAAACAACAGCCTCCTTTATAGGCCAGGTCACGCTGGGTAGGATTTATCAGACCATGTTGTGTCTGCGTGTGCTTAGCCGGGATACATCTCTACACGCTAAACACACGCTAAACAATGCAGCTCTGAGTATCCGCATCGCACACCTTCCCTCTCCTTTACAAAGACTGGGTGGAGTATCTGGGTTATTCCACACAGCGGCTGTAACACGACACGGTTTATCTGCCATAAACCTGAGACCAGAGGCTGATTTAACAGCCTGGAACATGGGTGTCCAACATGTGGCCCGCAGGCCAAAAGCGGCCCTCCAGAGGGTCCAATCCGGCCATCAAAGTGGAAAAACTCCACAGAAGACATTAACTGCAGATTGTAAATTAGTAAAACTATAAATTTAAAATCATTTCTAGACCATGACAAGTCGTTTTGACCATAAAGTAAAATACTAGATTGTTTATATTGTCTTTTCTGTTATATTTTGTCTTGCTTTTGTTGTTTTGTCATTTGTCTCATGTTTTTGTCATTTTGTTTCTCGTTTATGCCATTTTGTATCTCATTTTTTAAATATTTTGGGCTTTTTTTTGTCAGATTTTTGTCATTTGTCCCATGTTTCTGTCGTTCTGTTTGTCGTTTTTGCCATTTTTGTAATATTTTGCCTTGTTTTTGTTGTTTATGGTCTTTTTTGTCAAATTTTCATTGCTTTGCTCATGTTTTTGTCATGTTGTTTCTTGTTTTTTGTTGTTTTGTGTCTCATTTTTGAAATACTTTGTCTTTTTTTTATTTTTTTTTATTTTTGTAGTTTGGCTCATGTTTTTCTCATTTTGTGTTTTGCTTTATTCGTTGTTTTGTGTATCATTTTTGTCATTTTGTGTTTTTTTGTCTCGCTTGTATTTGTCCATTTTCTTTGTCATTTTGTGTCTCATTTTTGTGATTTTTTTTGTCTTGTCATTTTTTGACGCTTTGTAACTTTTTTGTCAAATTTTTTTTCTCTTGTTTTTGTTTCATGTCGTTTGTCTCATTTTTGGTCCTTTTGTGTTTTTTTGTCTCACTTGTGTCATTTGTCTATTTTTTTGTCCTTGTGTTTATTTTTATCATTTTTTGTCTCGTTTTTGTCTATTTTTTGTCAAATTTTTTGTCTGTTTTTTGTTTTGTTTCATGTTGTTTGTCTCATTTTTTGTCGTTTTGTGTCTCGTTTTTGTAATGGTTTGTCTTATTTTTGTTTTTTTGTCTGACTTTTGTTGTTTGTCTCATGTTTTTGTCGTTTTGTTTCTCGTTTTTGTCATTTTGTATTTCCTTCTTGTCTCCCTTGTTTTTTGTCTTATTTTTGTCATTTTGTGTGTTTTTTTGGTCTCACTTGTGTTGTTAGTCTACTTTTTTGTTTTGTTTCTCGTTTTTGTCATTTTTGGCCTTGTTTGTGTCATTTGTATAATTTTTTTTACATGTTTTTGTTGTTTGTCATTTTTTTTGCCACTTTGAAACTTTTTTGTCCAAGTTTTTTTTTTTTGTTTTGTGTTGTTTGATTCATTTTTGTTGTTGTTTCGCGCCCCGTTTTTGGCATTTTGCATCTCATTTTTTTCAATATTTTTTCTTGTTTTTTTTCTTTTTTTTTGTCTGACTTTTGTCATTTTGATAATGCAATAAAATATTATGCCATTCATTTCCAGATGACTAAATGTTGTGTTCCTTTGTAGACACTCTGTGATCTGAAAGTTGTAATGTGGAAATGATAAACTGAGGCTGAATGTTGCTGAAATTTAATTTATTTTTCTTAAGAAATTTCAGGTTGTTCTTAATGTTTTGTAAAAAGATAATTCCTTAAATGTGAACATTTTCAGAATGCACTTTTTTGCACTAAAACAAAGGAAACATTAGGAGTTGTGGTTATTTTTAGGTTATTATGTTGTGATTTTACTGGTCCGGCTCACTGGAGATCAGACTGGGATGAATCTGGAACCTGAACTAAGATGAGTTTGATTCCCCTGGCCTGAAAGAAGGAGGAAATGAGTGGAAGTGGGAGCAAGCAGATTAAAAAGAAGCCGTTGATTAGTCTTTGTGTTGCTGAACGCCCTTCATAAAGCATCGAATGAAAGACAACACTAAAGATTAAGATCAAGATAACCACCTGGCCAGCACCTTTACTTTCTATAACACATGTCGCTCAATTTCTCTTAGTTTATCTCGCTGCCAATAAAAATGATTTGCCGACTTGGCTTTGGCTTCATGTAAACAACTCCAGTAATGTAATTAGTCGGCCCTGACATTCGCTTGGTCCATCTGGCCTCAAAGAATCATTCAAGCAATCCTTGTTGTCATTATTTCTACCCTGACACTCAGTCACATGCCTCCCACCATTCTCACCTCGTCTTCTCTCCCTCTAAAACTAGTTTTACAGCTAAAAGTCTGAGAAAAAAAGGAGGTAGTTTTACTTTAAACATGAGCTAAAATCTGGCTCCATCTCAAATCATCAGAGGCCTTCTGCTCCGCCGTCTCAAAACGGTTTGAAACTTTCATCATAAACTATGAATATTTAAAATGGAATCTGTGAAATGTTAGATTAATATATCACATACAAGACATCTTTTTTAAATTTCCCATTTTCAGTTGCACATTTAAATTTGAGGCTACGTTTGACCGGCAATATCTCAGGAACTATTAAAGATAAGTGGAAAATTTTCAGCAATGTCAGAATTTGAATTATTGGACAAGCAGATCAAACAGTCTCTGGTTATTCATGAGTTAAAATATGAAAAAAACACATTTACAGAAAAAAATGAATGCAAAAGTCAGCTAGTGTTATTTTCAGAACCATATGCAGCTGAGACACAAAACAAAACATATAGAGGTCCTTTAAAATGAAATACTTGGTCACAATAGTTGTTTGCAGGTATTACAAGTTATACTGCTAAAAAAAAAGTATTAGTAGAGAGTACAGAATTCTAATAAAAGAAAAGAAAAATAACTAATATGGGCATATTGTTCATTTTTCAACACTACTGTGTAGCTATGAACCTGGGTTTGAAGGAGACTTGTGGTGTATTTTTGTGAAATTTGTCCAACACTTGTCAAATATAGCAGATTCTGAATCGATGGGATGAATTTCAGGCTTTTTTCCTTTAACAGTTCCTGATATTTAGTCACTCAAACACAGCCTCAAAATTCAATATGCGAAAAAATGCACTGAAAGTGGGTCAATCTTGTATTTAAGTAGAAAGTATACACATATATATTGCGCTAAAATTCGACAAATATCTTGAGAACTATCCATATTTTATGCTATAAAGGATCAGGAATATCAGAGATGGTAGAGCGAAAATTTATCTAAAATTCAACCATATAATCCCAAAAAATGCTGCAGTGATTGTTCATTCACAGATTTAGTTTTTCATTCAGGATATCCAGTAAATCCAGATTGGTAGTGTGATTTCTCATACAAATGGTTAGAATTCAGTAGCAGCTCTACATCCATCAGCCACGCCATAAAAAACACCTGCTTAATATCATCTAGGTGCGACTCGAATCCATGATTTGTGGACTGAATCACCCACAGATGCTCTATCGGAGTGAGATCTGCGAAGTTTGAAGAGTTTGTCGACACCTTTAGCTCTCTGTCGCGTTGCTGGAGCCGTCCCTGAGCATTTTGTGTGGTGTGCTTTGTCTACCACATTGTTTAGGTGGGTGGTATATGTCAAAATAACGTCCAAATAAATTCCAAGGTGTTCAGTAGGGGACAGGACGATCAGCGCTATTCACTTCACCTGTCACTGCTTTAAATGCTTAGGCTTATCGATGTATTATTTTGCCACAAAATTGGCTCCACCTGTGAGAAAAAACCTAAACCTATGGAATATACACATTCAAACCTCTACTGTGATTCATTAGCTCCTTCTAATACAGAAAGAGCATCTAGGGTATCATACTGTACATCATTAATGAGGTGTGAACCAAAAGATGCCAGGGACAGTTCATACCAGCATAATTGATTTCCAGTGATGAGCCCACGCTGATTTACATTCATCTGGTAGCTACAGTGTGCAGCTATCTCTATGTAAGGGGATTTTAACCCATTTCTTTTTTCCCCTTTTTGTAACGCCAGTCGAATCCGCCACGCTCTAACTTATCTAATGTGAGTGTGGCACAATATCATTGTAGCACAGAAATAGCCGATTCCCAAGCCCCAAGGCTGCTGTCCCACTTCAGCTGCGAGGTCATTTGGCGGTCAGCGACGAGTGACGGAGCGAGGATCAACACCAAAACAGAAAAATCTAGCTTTCTAGAAACACTTGAGTCGGCTTTTTGCATAAAAGGTGTAAAAATGGATTTAAATATATTTGTTCAATACAGTAAAAATATTTCTTTTCATGTGGTTTGCAGCCTTGAACAAAAAATCTAATTTAAATATCATTAGATGGTAGTTTTGCTAATTTTTATAGGTTTCTAACTAACAACTTAAAGACAAATTGCTCCACTTTTTCAACAAGAACTAGAACCTTGAAAAGGCCTTGAAAGGCAAGACATGAAGAAAGGAATCCAAAAGACACCACTTCAGGGGGCTTATACAAAAACTGCAAAAACCGCAGGCGTTGGTTCTCGTCCAACTCCCAGTTTCTCCACGGTGCAGGGCATTCATCATCATTATCATGGCTATTCAGCAGCCCTAATTCCCTTTAAAATCATCTGTCAATTCTCATTTGGCTGCCCTCGACGTCTTACCGGCTTTGAATTCTCCCATGAACTGGATCTGGGGCGAGTTATCTGCAAAACAAGGGCCAAACAGCGGCGCAGTCTCCGTGATTTTTTGGAACCTATTGCGTTTTCGTGTGCTTTCCAAACCCAACGAGCATTTCTGGGTGCTAAAAGAGACTTAATTGTGAATCCGTGACCAATCAAAGTGAACACCGTCTAAACCAGACGTGCCTCTTGCTGTTCGCCACGACACACACACTGTGATGAGGTGGAAAAAGCAAACCTGGGCGCTAAAAACACACCACAGCAAATGATTTAACCACAGAACATACGGCTGTTTTTGTATGAAAACGATACGGCAAAGTCCAGAAGATGAGGCTGAATATTTCGGACACGGTGAGAGCAGACAGCCTTGCATCATGACGAGCCTAAATGCCAGTGCAGCCGTGACGTGCTGTTATGCGATGCGATGCGATGCGATGCGATGCGATGCGATGCGATGCGATGCGATGCGATGCGATGCGATGCGATGCGATGCTGCGTGCTCTCACAGCCGGGCAGGGCATGTTCAGAGGTTACATAACCCCGGATTTTCATGGCACACAGCTCCTCCCGCCCTCCATCTATCCATCTCCCTCTCGCTCGGTGCTGAGTACAGCGGCGTGGAGGCGGCACAGATGGTCAGCAGGTGCTGAACGTCGACGTCACGGCTGTGCCAGGCGGGGTCGGAGGGTAAAAGTGATGGAGGGAGTAAAAGAGAACATGATGCCGAGATAAACTCATATAAATATGGACGGACAGTTTAGCCGACAGAGCATCCACTCCCGTGTTTTGGTGCGGTTTGGCCCGTAATTGCTCGATAGATTGAGCTTCACCAGAGATCAGCCTATATAAAGGATGGGATTAAGTTAACGAGGTGATGCATCTGCTCCGTGATTGTGCTTAAATGCCTAACTGGACGTTTCAAAGAGGATAACGTAGCCATAACAACAGTCAGCTGCTGTGGCTGGCAAAGCCAAAGCTTATCTAAGAGGCTGAAACAATAAAGCCCGCACTAAACACTGAATTCTGAGCTTTAATCCGTCATCTGAACCAAACTGACTGAAACGGTAGCTGCAGACAACCCCGTCATGTAAACTGACTTCAACTGATGTGAAAAGTCTCTGCGTGTCATGGCAAATTCACTCAACACGCCAGATGTGTGGCCAGAAACATGTCCTGTTAGGTCTGTGTGCGTTTAATGATGCGTTGCTCTCACGGTCTCCAGGGACAAATATTAAAACTTAATTTTCTGCCTAATGTTTTGGTAATACACTCCTAATCCCTGGAGCAATAGGAGCCAAATTTAAGTAGGGTAGCACTAAGACATTACCAACTCTCAGCACATATTCAGCTGGCCGTGGTGGTAATTATCTAGGCTGCTGATGGAGACCAATTAGTTTCAAACTCCTGTCCAGACCTGTTTAATACAAATATATAGAAATGCTACCGTCTGCTGTTGTGTTTGTGGATCTGTGTGAACTTCCATCACAACAAAGAAAAGGAGTGAAAGTAACCAAAGAAAACCTTTAGGAAAGGTCACACAATGAGAAAGTAGGAGGGAGGTAAGGGAATAAAGAAAAAAGGTCACATTCCCTTTTTTAACCCTCCTGTTGTCCCCATTTACAGGCACCAAAAAATATTATTTCCTTGTCTGAAAAAAATCCAAAAATTCAGCAAAAAAATTCCCCAAATTTCTGAAAATTTGCAAAACCTTTAGGAAGAAAATTCCAATAATTCCTTAAAAGGTTCCCTTAAAAGTTTTGTTTAAAAAAAAAAAAAAAATCCCCAAATTTGGCATGAAAACTCTTGTAAATATTTTTTTTAAATGAGTAAAAATCCTCAAAAAAATCCTCAAAATATCTAAAGTGATTCCATATATATCAGTAAAATTTCTAATATTTTCTTTAAGAACATTCACAAAAAATCAACCAAAATCCAGTGAATTTCGCTGGATTTTGGTAGATTTTTTTGTGAATGTTCTTAAGAAACATTTTTAACATTTCTTTTTTTCCACCAAAAAATTTTCAAAAATTTCCCAAAAATGTTGAAAATGTGGACAACACAAGTTTCACTGTGAAAATATATGTTTTTCCACATTTTCAAACATTAAAACGGGTCAATCTGACCAGCAGGACGACACGAGAGTTAAAAAAAGGTAACAGGAAAACTGTCAACCTCGTGGACAGAAACCCATCAAACTTTCAAGACGAGGCCTGCAAACTCGATATCCCTCTTTGGACGTGAGTTTGTTCAGATCCATTCATTACCCATTTGTGCTTCCAATCCACAGCTAGTTTCATGGATATAATCAACAGCAGGGTAAAATCAAAATACAGCAAATAATCTTCCCTACTTATCAGACATCTACTGGTCATTTTCAAGGTTTTTCCTGGCTCAGAATAGACGTTTGGAGGTGACGACGCACACCAGTAAGAATAATTCACACACAATAAAGACACTGAGTCTATGTTAACTAATATGACTGGAAATCTATGCATTTTTTACCATTTGATAAACAAAAATGTCTTGTATGCTTGACAAAAGAGTGCAAAAAATTACTCATATCATGTTCAATTCGAGGTCCAAGAATCTGAACACATTATCTAAATGTTTAAAAGAATATAAAAGAGAAAAAAATGCTAAGAAAGGGAAAAAAAATGAGAAAAGATTCCAGGTCACAGTAGGAAAAAAATTGCTATCTGCGTTATTATTCCAATTCTGTTTCATTCTTTGAATAAAGAAATGTTAATTTTTTAGCAGGCAATGGTGGAACAGAAACAAGCAAAAGGAGATAAGTTGCATTTCTCAAAATGTGACTAATTAAAGTTTAAAAATAATGACTTATTAGGAAGAAACACATTCATAACTAGCCGTTTGTAGCCAGGCGTGCCTCCAATCCAGAGTTATAACACAAATCAATAACAACATCAACAGTAGCGTGATTTTTCCTGGCTCAGAAGGGGCTTTTGTGTGTCGACTACACTCGAGACAAAGTATGATCGGTCTGTGAAGACGAATCTGCGTTACTTTTTCATTTTCCTGTTATTTTTAACCATTTAATCACCAAAAATATCTATTACGCTAAAGTAAATTAAACTACAATTAACAAACTTATAAAATATATCAGTTGTTAGAATTTTTCCGCCACCTCCAACCTCTTTGAGTGATGCCAAATATTCCTCTATGTGGGAAAAACCCTGTAGTATCAGTCAGTACTACTAAACAGTGAATAGAAAAAGGTCGACGTTTGTCATTTTTAGATTTGTATTTTTTTTACTTTAGCCATCCTCTGCGATACTAAAACACTGCTTTCCATTAAGCCCCCCTATGTAAAAAATGTGGTAATCATATTTTAGAGTTTTCCTTAAATTTGTCAAAAAGTTTTTAAAAATTTGGTACATTTAAGGTATTCACAGATTAGACATAATCGATCACACAGCTCATAAAAAAATTACTGGATATCACTAAAATGTCAACAAATTTAATACCAACCACCTTCTAATGAGCTAAACAATAATAAAATGAGCTGATTCAGAAATAGTTTGGATTATGTTTTTACTGAGATAATCATGACAGATGCTTCTTTTTTGGCAATATATCACATTTTATATGGAAATCTGTGGAAATCTGATGGAAATCTAGGGCTAACCCTAACCCTAACTCTAACCCTTTCAGGTATTTTTCTGGTCATTTTGCAATTCTTTTGCAGTTATTTTGTGTGTCTCTCATCATTTTGTGTCTTCCTGTGGTCATTTTCTCTCATTTTCTGTCATTTTCTGCGTTTTTGTGGTTATGTTGTGTCTTTTTGTGGTTGTTTTGTGTGTGTTTGTGCTCATGTTGTTTCTTTTTTGGTCATTTTCAGACTGCTTGTGGGCATTTTACGTGTTTTTGTGGTCAGTTTGTGCATTCTGTGGTCGTTTTCAGTCTGTTTATGATCATTTTAGGTGTTTTTGTCATCATTTTGCAATTTTTTGTAGTAATTTTGTGTATTCGTCATCATTTTGTGTCTTTATAGGATAACTGTCTGTCTCACTGAGTCATTTTGTGTTTTTCTGTGGTCATGTTGTGTCTTTATGTGGTTGTTTTGTGTGTCTGCGCTCATTTTGTTTCTTTTTTTGGTCATTTTCACACAGTTTTGTGGGCATTTTGTGCATTTTTTGGCCGTTTTCAGTCTGTTTGTGGTAATAGTAGGTGTTTTGTGGTCATTTTGTGTGTCTCTGTGGTTATTTTGCAACTTTTTGTAGTTATTTTGTGTCTCTCTCATCATTTTGTGTCTTTATATGATAATTTTCTATCTTGTTGTCATTTTTGTGTTTTTTTCTGTGGTTATTTTGTGTATTTTTGAGACTTTTTTGGTCATTTTGCATCTCTTCGTGGTCATTTTTGGTCATTATCAGTCTGTTTGTGGTCGTTTTGTCCAAGACTCCAAGGTTTTCTGAGTTATTTAATATAAAGTAGTCAACAGGTTTACTACAATATTCTTTAGAAATAACTTTACATTTCCATTTTACTCAAATTTATATATATAATATTCAGAAGAATCTTTTTCTAAAAATGCCATGTGGTGTTTGGTTATAGGCGGCCATGTTGATTTTATGCCTGAAAACAGCGAAAATGTCGACTATGACACCTGTCAAAGTCCTGCAGTTAGATATTGGCCCATCTGCTTTTACACTCTAACAGATAAACCGGAACTTTTCATGTCACATTTCGGCGGTGTACTGTACCTCCATGGCGAGGGCGGCTGTCTGCTGGTCGTAGTGGTTCAGCATGTTGGGCATGAAGGTGGAGTTGTAGGGCAGCCCCTGACACATGCGCAGGGTGATGGGCTCGCAGGTGAACAGGCTGTGGCTGCCGGCCGCCGCGTCCATGGGGATGGCGACGCACGCCGTCAGCATGGAGACGGACAGCGCCCACAGGAGATCCATGACGGCAGAATGGAGGCGAGACCAAGACGAAGGCTTGAGCGGGAAAAGGAAAGCGGGAGGCTTAAGGACCGTCTGGGAGCCTCGTCTTCCCCGTCAGATCACACAGAAACAGTCTGGGCTGGTAATCCATGGTAGAAGCTGGCTGCATCCATCGCCGTGGAGACTCCAGTCAGCGCCTACACCGAGTGCCACGAGGCCCCTATCAGCTCCGAGACGCTGTAGTCCTTTAAGATGCCACTGAGCGGTTCCCACTCCTCCCTCTGCTGCCACGACGAAGCTCCGGATGAATATCAGGGACGACCGCGGATGTTTAGAAACGATGCTCAGTCTGTAACCAGAAAATAAAAGCACAAATACTCTTAACCCTCATGTTGTCCTGCGGGTCAAAACTGACCCATTTCAAAGTTTGAAAATGTGGGGAAAAAAATAGATTTTCACAGTGAAACTTCTGATTTCTGATTCCACATTTTCAACATTTTTGGGAAATCTTTGAAAATTTTTTGGTGAAAAAAAGACTTAAAAAAAGGTTTCTTAAGAACATTCACTAAAAAATCAAACAAAATCCAGTGCTGGATTTTGGTTGATTTTTATGTGAATGTTCTTAAAGAAAATATTAGAAGTTTTACTGATATATATGTAATAACTTTAGATATTTTTAGGATTTCTCTGGAAGATTTTTACAAATTTTTAGAAAATATTTACAAGAATTTTCTTGCCACATTTGGGATATTTTTTTTAAAACAAAACTTTTAAGGGAACCTTTTAAAGAATTATTGGAATTTTCTTCCTAAAGGTTTTGCAAATTTTCAGAAATTTTGGGAATTTTTTTGCTGAATTTTTGGATTTTTTTTCAGACAAGGAAACAATATTTTTTGATGCCCATAAATGAGGACAACAGGAGGCTTAAAAACGCGATTAAAAAGCAGATTTTTCAGCGTTTATAGTACATTTTGAAGAAGAGCAAACCAAGGCCGACCATGCAGCTGAAAATTTAACTAATTGCAGACAGCAAGTAGAAGAACACACAAAAGGCAGTTTTCAGAGGCTTGGTAATTGCTGATCAGATCACTAACTCTGACGGTTTGGTGGTGGAGATGATACAGATGAATGAGAACATGAACCGCATTAATTAAAGGCAATCTACCGTAGAAAATACAGAAAAAACAATCATATAGAGGCAGAGCTGCTACAAGTCCATTAATCCATTATTAAATTAATTGGTAACCATTTGAGTCATTTTTTATGACTAAAAATGTTCAAAATTCAGTGTACAATTTGTTTGTTTGTTTTTTTCAATAATGTCGTTAAAATTTCATCATGTAAGTCAAATAAATGCATCTTTTTCTTAATCAATTAACAAACAAAACTTTTCTATATGAAGAAATCATTAATTTATTATAAATGATTAATCAATTTGAGATTTTTTTTCAGGAAAAACATCAAAATTCTCTCATTCCAGCTTCTTAAATGTGTATATGTGCATTTATATGTGTATTTTCTGGTTTCTTCCTCTTCAGTGGTAGTAAAATTACAAAACAAGAGATTTGTGGAAACACTGGTGGACATTTTTCACCGTTTTCTGACATTTTATAGACCAAATAATGAGTTTAATTTCACAAGAAAACTAGAAAATATTCACATTAACATTCCAGCCTCACATATTATGAAGCTGGAGAAGAGTTTGGGCGTCTTTCCTTCACAAAATTACACTGTAATGAAATCCGTTAATTTCAAAATAATCCCTTTAATCTATCATTCATTCACTGAATAACATGAAATAATAGTTTAAAAAAATACAGAAATTTCACAACATTTCACACTACACTTGATGTCTAATAAAGCATTTAGAAATTAATAAAAGCAGGCTAAACAAGAAATTAAAATATTGTCAACAAAAACCTTAAAATCTCTGATTTTAGCCTCTTAACTGTGAATACTTTTTGGTTTCTTCACTCTTTTATGACAATAAACGGAATATTTTAGGTTCATGGGGAAACAGTCATGGACATTTTTCACCATTTTCTTACATTTGATAGAAAAATAACTAATTGAAATGAAAATAAAAGCCTTGTATATATCCAGGTGAATCATCATATTAAAATATTTAGTAGTAGTTTATATATATAATGTAGCAGAGTTTGCAGCCTTTTTACTAGTACCAGTGTAATTAACTACAGTTCAGAAACAGTTTTAGTCATCTTGGGAAACATTAACGGTCATTTTTTCATCATTTTCTGACATTTTATTTTTAAAAAGCTAATTGAAATGAACAAAAAAGCCTTGTATATAGGGGAAATATCCAGATTAATGATCATATTAAAACATTTAGTAGTAGTTTTTACATAGAATTGAACGTAGTTTGCAGCCTTGTTATTAGCATCAGTGTAATTAGATTAACTAGAGTTCACTAACAGTTTTGGTGACAGATTAATCCGTTCCTGATTTCGCCATTTTATGTTATGTACATGACAGCACACACCCAGACCAGCCCCGACACCTTTCCGTTCTCTGGCAGATAAAACCTGAATAATGTTGGGTTTTTACACCTGTTTCTGTTTCATTTAAATATCTGACGAGCTTTGGAGCTGAATTCTGCTCTCTCCGTTACTCCACCTGTGCGTCGGTGTTACCGGCTCCGGGATCCATCCGTTAATAGAAGAAGCTAACCGACGTTACGGGGAGGTTAGTCACCGTAGCTAGTTTGTACCTCTCTTACGGTAACTGACTCAGCGGACGCAGTTATCCGCTTTAACGGACAGAAATGCGGATGAACGCGGCGCTGACAAAAGATGACGGTTAGTCCAATCTGGCTGATGGTAAAACCGGAGCATACGCAGCCGGTGCCGGTGCTTTAATGCACCGCACGGAGCCGATTGGACGGTCGGTCGGTCGGTCGCACCGGTGGGGCGGCAGCAGGAGAAACGCCCCGCTGATGAAGCTAACCGGAGAAACGTAAACTTCTTTACCTGGACGTGGAGCCGTGAATTCACGTGCACCGACCGGCTCTCCGCCGCTCCTCGAGTCGTAACAATGAGTGAACGTCCCCCGGACTCCCTCCTGTCCTCCCCCCCTCTGTCCTCCCCCCTCTGTCCTCCTCCTCCCCCCTCAGACCTGCAAGCCGGCGGAACTCACACAAAGACTTCCGGTGCTGACTAACAAATTAAAAGATGCAAAAAGCATGTAATAACATTATAGCCAGAAAAAAACACTACACATCACGTTACTTGTCAATAACATACACATATAAGGGTCTTAACCTTATACGTGTATATATCTATATTAGGGTCTCATCTATAATATTCTATTTAGTAAGTTAAATTACTATTTAATGTTTGATCAGAATCAGAAAAACCTTTATCACTGAGGGGCAATTAGGTAGTCAAAGAGTGGCACATTAAAAAAGAGCAAGAGAAAGAAAAAAACACAAGAAAGGTGGGTGGGCGAAAGCAGCAGTTTATTATAGCGGTCACTGCAGAGGTAGTAAAGGCAGGAGTGCATAAATTAGTGTCAGATGTAAAACAGGAGACTATGTACTGCAAAAAATTAAAAATAAATTCAAATAAAAATAATAAAAATTAAAAATTATATAAAATTAAATAATAAAAAAATAAAAATAGATATTGTACTCCTATTACATATAAGTATGTAATATTGTGAAGTATCAACAAATTGATATTTAATTTGTAATATATTAATTAGTCAGGTAATTTTGTAGAATATATATTATTGCAGGATTTTATCCATAATATGTAATTTAGTTTCATTTGTATTTTATATAATACTGGACTTAATGTTAAAATTGAGCTTATTATACTGCATTTATATTTGACATTGCAGGGTCTGAACCTGGTCATTTGTAGCCAGTGTAGTATTGTAAGGTTTTTAAATTAATATTTGATTCAGGACATTTGTATAATTTATCATATTGTAAATATTAATGTTTCAGTTAGTCAGGCTAATCTGTATTATATTTAACATTGTTAGGACCTAACCTGTATGAGTTAGCCAGATTAGTCACATTCATATTTTCAGTTATATTGTTTTGTAATTGTACTTCACTACATTTCAGATTTATTATGTATTTATAGCAAATTCTTCCATTGCAGATTGTTGTTAATGTATCAAAATGAGGTTAAAAGGTAAAATGTTCTTAACACAGTGATGCATTCACCACCTAATAATGCAGTGTAGAATGTCGTATGTATATAAATGTACTGCCTTCCACTATAGATTTTCCACTGCATTACTGTGAAGGAGTAACAGTCTTGTTTCCGGTTCAGCTCCCTCTACGTGTATCCAACTGGACGCTCTTCTCTCTTTTCTTCACAGCAGGTTTTCTGTCTTCGGTGCGCGCCACCGCCCATCCAAGGACGCGCAGGCTTTCTGCGTTTGAATGAAAAACTTGTGAGTGGAAGAAACTGAGCTTCTCAGCTGCAAGAAAGGACAGAAAATGTTCCATCAGGAGGCCACATTTTAATGCTATATTTACAGAAGCATAGACAAGTCCAGACCCACTGATCACAGACAGGTTCGTTAATGGCATGCAGCTCTTGATGATAAAATCATTTAACATTTAAAACACTTAACAGCATTTAAGGCAGATTTAATGTATTTGTGCCTGCATTTAACACCCATTTCAAGTGGGTTTTTTTTAACCACATTTTTATTTAAGCTCCATGTTTTTATACATATTTACATGCAGCTCAAAAAAGGACAAATGAAAACATTAACATGATAAACAACAACAAATCTACAATTCAGCAACACAACTACCTCATGGCCTCATCTAAACCCACATAAAGAGGAGAATTTCAAGACACAGGTATCATTGTCTTTACCAACAGTAGTAGGATATGGAATAGATATGACTTTTTATATCCATTATTTCCTCTGGAATAGAAGTGATTATAAAGAATAATGGCTCAAGTGGCAAATCATCACTAAACCCTGTAAAACTCACTGTGTGTGTGTGTGTGTGTGTGTGTGTGTGTGTGTGTGTGTGTGTGTGTGTGTGTGTGTGTGTGTGTGTGTGTATATATGGGTCTTACAAGGTTAAAATTGATCTTTTTTCTGCCTAAATCTCCTCCTAAAATAGTTGCAGGATGACCTTTAATGCCCATCAGTAATAGTGCATATTAAAACTTTATATTTCCAGTGTTTACATACATGCTGAGTGTGATCTATGTGGAAGTTTACACGTCATTACATACCATTATTTTTGCAGAATCAGAGACAGATTGTCCCTCAGTAACTGCAGTGGCAGGAGTTCTGCTCTACATTTGTCATCATTAGAACCGGTGATGGCTGCACACTCCACATAAACTCCACATAAACTCCTCTCAAACTCCACATAAACTCCACATAAACTCCTCTCAAACTCCACCGTGGTTCTTAGCAGCTCCTCTGTGGGTGACAGCTGGCCCATGTAAGGAGAGTACACTCACCGTTACCATGGAGACGGGTAAACTGCGCACCCAGAAGAGTGGGGAGAAGAAGAAGAAGAAGTAGAAGAGTAGTTCAGGTTTAAAGTATGCACTGAGACAGTAAGTGTGTTGGATTTAGAGTTGGATTTATTCCTTCTGTACCGTCTGAGGAGGACTGATGGTGAGTTAAATACCACAGGAGAGAGTTCTGCAGTTCTGAGCAGCACAGTTCAGGCTGGTTTATCTGGACATACTCAGAATTAAAGCCAGAGCTGCTTTTACTATAAAGCACCTGAGAGAATAATACATCTATCTGCGTGTCAGGATGATAATCTGGTGTTATTTATAACACATCCTCCATTATGATGAGATAAAGCTGATA
The DNA here is from genome assembly GCF_022539595.1 of Amphiprion ocellaris. NCBI lineage: Eukaryota > Metazoa > Chordata > Actinopteri > Pomacentridae > Amphiprion > Amphiprion ocellaris. The sequence continues at coordinate 35,520,002 of NC_072777.1, read as the reverse complement.
TGTTCTATTAGGAGGATAAAAATAAGCAGTGAGCTGCTCAGGAATAACTCATAGTCACATGTTCATAATATAAAGAGAGACGCTGGTGTGAATTATGGTTCATTCTGTGTGTTTTAGCATCTAAAATGTACTCAGACTGGAAT
>NC_072777.1:35137359-35202359 GCF_022539595.1 Amphiprion ocellaris | reverse complement strand
CATGAAACCAGTGCAGAGGTTGGATAAGACACGGGAGTAAAAACATGTTTCTCCATAAAATAATCCTGCTTTTTTTTGTTGTTGTTGAATAAGAGCGCATTTAAAATTTGTTCTTGTAAAATCACACATTAACCGTTACTGTGGCAGTGAAGGTTCAATAAATAGAACAAGTTTAATAAAAGTTTGGACCAATCGTTAAATACTAATAGGTATTAAAGACCACGTGGGCTAAAACATTCATAATAATTCATCAATGTTTACAATTGTTTAGGCACATTAGCTGATATGCAACATTTATATCAGTATACAGGAGGTCCTCGACTTGCGTCAGAGTTCCGTTCCTACAGCGTGATGTAAGTTGATTTTCACTGTAAGTTGGAACTCTGGTGAAAATGTAAACAAAGTCATTACGTGCATCACGATACAACTACAGTAACGACAAACGGTCATTAGCTCACACTGAAACACAACTCAGTAGAAAAATACCGGCAAAAATGGAAACAAAGCCGTCTTACAGTGCCGTGTGACGACGTATTCATCCACTCCACACGCCAACTAGTTCCACTGAACCAGTTCTGACGTAACCATGAAATGCCACAAGTTGAGGATGCCGTAAACCGAGGACCTCCTGTATAAGAACTTATAGTAGGATTAGAATCTGCCAGACAACGCCTAGTTTCGTCTTTTACGGCTTCAATTTTTCTCCATTTGGCTCCTTTTTTCCAAAGAGTGGTTCCTACGTTTCCCTGTAGAAAAGTCTTGTGTCTAATGGCTCTTGTTCTTTGGATGTTTCAGCTGATCCAGACCAACAAGCTGAAGCACTACCCTAGCATTCACGGAGACTTCAGCAGCGAGTTCCGTCAGCCCTGTGTGGTTTTCACCGGCCATCCCTCCCTACGCTTCGGAGACGTGGTTCACTTCATGGAGCTGTGGGGAAAATCCAGCCTCAACACCATCATCTTCACCGGTAGCTACAGAGGACTTTCCTTCAAACGCTGCGGTTCCATTAATACAAATGAAAAGATGTAACGTGACTTTGTTTCTCACAAACAGAGCCAGACTTCTCCTACCTGGATGCTCTGGCTCCCTACCAGCCGTTAGCCATGAAGTGTGTTTACTGTCCCATCGACACACGACTCAACTTCCATCAAGTATCAAAGCTGCTCAAAGAAGTCCAGGTAACGCCAACACCTGATCACATCCACATCTACAGAACCCTCACAGATTCTGTAGATGTGCTGCTGGCAGTTTCTCAAGCAACGAGATCCCTTACAACACACCTTCATGCTTTTAGAATGGGGACTTTGAAAGCAAAATGTTCTTTGAGAGTTGAGTAAACTGGTGGCTGATTGTCTTCCTCGTGGGTGTCTGGATACAGTAAGAGGAGAAATGTGCAACAAGCTTGTAACGGCTGAGTCAGAAGAAGTCCTGTGGGGGAAACAGGACAGTGAAAGCAATTTTCCAAGCTAACAGGTGAGTCACAAACAAAACAACAGAAGAATGTTAGGTCAGGCTTCAGGGCAGAGCAGGAGGGAGAACAGAGCAGCTCTGAGTCACTGAGGAGGAGGTGGACATTTAACTGCAGGTCTGCTGCCATCATGAATTCATATTTAACTCTGTTTGCATCTAAAGAGACTTCCAGGGCTTCAGGTAATCAGTATTTACAATGAATCGATCCTTTAACCCTCCTGTTGTCCTTATTTACGGGCAGCAAAAAATACTGTTCCTTCATCTGAAAAAAATCCAAAAATTCAGCAAAAAAAATTCCCCAAATTTATAAAAATTTGCAAAGTCTTCAGGAAGAAAATCTTTAAAAGTTTCCCTTAAAAGTTTTATTTAAAAAAAAAAAAAATCCCCAAATTTCGCAAGAAATAATAATAAAATTTAAAAAATTGTAAATATTTTCAAAAAATGAATTAAAATCTTTCAAAAAAAATCCTAAAAATATCTAAAATGATTACATATTTATCAGTAAAAATTTTAATATTTTCTTTAAGAACATTCAGAAAAAAATCAACCAAAATCCAGGAAAATTCATTGGATTTTGGTGGATTTTTTTTGTGAATGTTCTTAAGATAAAAATAAAACTATCAAGGGAAACTTTTAAGGAATTATTGAAATTTTCTTGCACATTTTCAGAAATTTGTGGAATTTTTTTGCTGAATTTTTTGATTTTTTTCAGACAAGGAAACTATATTTTTTGGTGCCCATTAATGAGGACAACAGGAGGGTTAAATACAATTGATTAGATATGTTTATTTAAACTGTTTTAAAAATGCACTATTTTCTGCTGCCATCCTCCAGTGCTGCCCCTGCTGTAACCCTCCCTGTAACAACAGTGTCCTACTGTTTCTATACTCCTCTCTCAGCCCCTCCATGTGGTGTGTCCGGAGCAGTACACTCAGCCTCCCCTGACCCAGTCCCACCGTTCAGACCTGATGCTGGAGCTGCAGCCTCCTCCCATGCCCTACAGACGCTGCTCCGTCCTCAACCTGCCCTTCAGACGGCGCTACGAGCGCGTCTACATCCTGCCGGAGGTGAGGCGCCGCAGAGCATCCGTGAATCTGTTATTCTGTGAGCTTAATTGCTGAAATTTTGTTGAGTAAAATCTGAAGTTGGAAACAGATGGCGAGGGCGTATTTAAAACTCTCTGAAGTGTTTGAAGGAAACGGCGACATGTTGCGCTTCAATTACTGTCAGAGTTAAAGATTGAAATGTATTATGGAAATATTCAAACCGCTGTTAGCGAGCAGGTGGTTCATTTTCCTTTGTGAAAGTCTGATTCTTCTGTTCCTAGCTGGCCAACTCCCTCGTGCCCTCCGAGATTAAACCTGGCGTCTCCGTGGCAACCGTGTCTGCAGTGGTTCACTCCAAGGACAACAAGCACACGCTACAGGTGAGTCTGTGGAACATGTATGTGATTGTTCTGTATTCTGCAGCTTCTCTACAGTCAGATGATGCTTCTCTTCGGTGTGTTTCGTCCAGTCGGTCCCCAAACCTCCTCCTGTGGCCCCCAGCAAGAAGAGGAAGCGAGTGATGGATGAGCCCCCGGTGGTGTTGGCCCCCAAACCCCTGCTGAGTGGAGCGGTGCCGCTGGAAGCCTTCCTGGCCACGCTGCAGAAGGTGTGAAACCTGTGGAACTTCACGAACACGCTGCCTTCTCATTGGTTGCTTCAGGATTCCCAGAGGAGAATTCAGTTCTCACCTCTTGGCCATAATTTATTTGGAATGACTTTACATGCTTTACATTTTAACTGGTTCTATTCCTACCTCACAGACCAATGTTTTTATGTAAGGATGGGTACATGTTCCTCAGGAACCCATGAAATTAGGTGTAGGGTTCCCTAAGGGTCAATTTTAGGTCCCATTCTCAGATAACAAAAATAGGTTTTTATCATCTGAAGAACATAGCCAGAGTCCGCCCGTTTCTCTCTCAGGCCAGCAGGAGGTGCTACTGCATGCTTTTATCTCTTCTCGTTTAGACTATTGTAATGCCCTGCTCTTTGGTCTTCCTAAAAAGAGTATTTTAAATCTACAATTATTACAAAACTCAGCAGTACGCGTGCTGACGAGGACCAGAGGGCGGGAACACTTTTATTACACCAGCTTTAAAGTCGCTGCATTGGCTCCCCGTCCGCTTCAGGATCGATTTTAAGGTTCTTTTATTAGTTTTTAAATGTCTTAACGGCTGTGCGCCTTCTTATTTATCTGATCTCCTTTTAACATATCGACCCTCGCGGATCGTGAGGTCCTCTGGCAGTGGCCTTTTATCCAGACCACAAGCCAGGACTAAAACCCACGGTGAGGCGGCATTTAGCCACTATGGCCTCCGTCTGTGGAATAGCTGCTGGAGAACCTCAGGACTGCAGAGACTGTCGATATTTTTAAAAGAAGGTTAAAGACTCACCTTTTTAATCAGGCTTTTAACTAACCTTTTAAATCCTTATGTTCTTATCATTCTCTATTTATTCTCTTATGTATTTTTACTCTTTTAACCTTTCACCTTTTTACTTCTCTTACAGGCCTTTTATTCTTATATTGTAAATTTTTAGTTATTTAACTCCAGTGTTTTCCTCAGGAGAGTCCTCCACACTGGGGGCAGTATCTGGTCTGCTGCTGGGGGTGCTGTCCATGGGTCCCTTCGGTCTGGCTGGTTGGGGGGGCTCCCCACCTCGGTGTGGGGGTCCCCCTGTCTGTCGGGGTCGGGGGGTCTGGGTGCCGGCGCCCCCAGTGGTCATGGCCTGCGACTCCTCCCAGTGTGGACGACCCCAATGGAGGTGTTTTCCACAATCGTCAGTGCCATGCCATGTCTCCCTACTGTCAGTGGTGTGTGTGTGTGTGTGTGTGTGTGTGTGTGTGTGTGTGTGTGTGTGTGTGTGTGTGTGTGTGTGTGTGTGTGTGTGTGTGTGTGTGTGTGTGTGTGTGTGTGTGTGTGTGTGTGTGTGTGTGTGTGTGTGTGTGTGTGCGTGTGTGTGCGCTTGTGCAGTTGTGTGCATATATGTATATATGGAGGGAGGGAGGGAGGGAGGGAGGGATGGGTTTTCTTGTTCTTAATGTTTTTAAATGTTGTAAAGCACTTTGTGTTGCATTTTTAACTGTATGGAAAGTGCTCTATAAATAAAGTTTGATTGATTGACATGCATGAAAATCTGTTTATCTCCTCATTTGCAGCACGGGATCACCGAGGTGAAGGTGGAGGAGACGGCAGACGGACACATTCTGCACCTGCAGGCCGAGGACACGCTGATCCAGCTGGAGGAGGACGGAACACACATCGTCTGCGACAACAACGAGCCGCTGAGAACCACCCTGAGAGACCTGGTGCTGCGCTTCCTGCAGAAACTCTGAAACCCTAACCCTGAACCCTCCTCAGGCCTCGTTTTAACGGCACGAGGTACGATCAGAAAGACCTGAGACTGATTTAAATTTACCGCAGTCCCTCAGATACCACATGCAGATACTCAGCACCTCCCTGGAAGTCCTGTCACAGCAACATAAATCACACCATCCAGATAACAGTGCATCCACCTGAGGAAGAGAAGCAATCACAAGGAACCAAATCTTCTCGTAGGGTTGTAGACAAAATAGCGTGTTTAACCAGATTTCCATATCAACCGTAAAGTGAATATTTGTCAGGAGTTTTCACGCGTAAATCAACCCCAGCTCCAGAGAAAGCTGAAATATGATTAAAGCCCGTTCATTTGTGTCTCTATGGTTCATGTTTGAACGTAAGACACTTCAAATCAACCACAGGGGTTTAACTATTAGTCACCAACGATGGATGGAGCCTTTAAAGTTCATCTCTTCACACAAATAAGAACCTCAAAATGGAACAGACATCCCAGTCTACTCTGACAACGAACCGCTTCATAAAAAGTAAAATATTCTGGTTTGTTTGCATTGCGTTGGCGTGTCGTTTCCACCAGATGTTCTACAAACACCTCAGGATGGAACAGAAGAGCTCTGCCTCGACAGCCGGACTGTAGTTGGCTGATTCCTGGTGAGGAATAACATGAATGCTGAAGAAAACCATCCTCTGCCAGCTGCTGTTTCTCCTCCTGATGGTAGCTGCAGACCTCCTGTCACCAGAGATGATCCTCTACATGAAGGTCGGATTCATTCAGCTGCTGATGGACACTAAATGTCTTAGATGTTTTCTTCTCTGCTTCAAGTTTGAGCTAAATGAAGAAACTGCAAAACAGTCCCAAGACTTTTTGATCGTATTTCTGCTTCACTGGACTGCAGACGGAGCTGAGTACTGAACTGTCATATTTAACTCTGCAACATTTACAGTAGTTTTACTGTTATGTTTTATTTGTATGAAGCTTAAACAGATGGATTATTTTGTATTAAAAAAATAGTTCTAGAAAAATACATCAAGCCTTTCATCGCTGTTGCTATTAGAGAAACTAAATTCAAATGAAAATTCAGTCATGAGGCCAGAAGTTTAAAAAAGAGGAAGGAGGAAAAGTAATTCAACATAAAAGTGTAGTTTCAGTTCCTGATATTTGTCTGTTCAGCGTCATTCACTTTTCCCAGATTGCAACCATCTAAACAAAACATCTGTACCAGCAGAGTCAAACTCATTCTAGTTCAGGTTCCACATTCAGTCCAGTCTGATCTCCAGTGGACTGGACCAGTAAAACCACAGCATAATAACCTAGAAATAACCACAACTCCTAATGGTTCCTTTGTTCTAGTGCAAAAATGTTCACATTTAAGGAATTATCTTCTAACAAACATCATGAACAACCTGAAATTTCTTACGAGAAAAAAGTTAAATTTCAACAACATTTAGTCTCAGTTTATCATTTCCACATTACAACTTCCAGATCAGAGTGTCTACAAAGGAACACAACATTTAGTCACAGATATCTGGAACTGAACCATAGAGGATTTTACTTTATGATCAAAATGACAAAAGTCAGACAAAAAATGACAAAAAACAAGACAAAATATTTCAGAAATGAGACCCAAAATGACAACAGAACAATGAGCAATCTGGTATTTTACTTTATGATCAAAACAATGTTTCATGGTCCATAAATGATTATAAATAATAGAAAAAATGTCTTCTCTGTAATTTTTACACTTTACAAAGTCGTCCCGCGGGCCGGATTGGACCCTGTGGAGAACCAGTTTTGGCCCACGGGCCTCATGTTTGACACCCCTGGTCTAAACAAAGCATCTAAAACGTTGTTTAGTCTTCTACCCACAGTCACAATAACGACTGATCACCTCTATCCTGAAGAGCTTTTAGTTGGTCTAGAATGTTTCCTCCTCCAGTAAAACAGGCACAACTGGTGTTTTTCACACATTCTGACATCGCTGACTCACCGTCACGGCTCACCTGATTACAACAGAACCGTCGTTGTTAGTAACGGGATTTTCCTCCACTGACCAGTCAAACCAATGGTAGTTGGCTCAGTGTGATAAACAATGAAGCAGTTAGAAAAGTCTGAACAGGAAGTAAAAAGGCGTAAAGATAAAGGTAAATTTAGTATTTGCTTTTCCCTTTGTTTCTTTGTATTTGCTTTTACTTGATGGACAAAAGGAAAAAGCAATGACAAAATGGAAAAGCAAAGACAAAATTTACCTTTATATTTCTTCATTTATTCTTTTATTTATTCTTCTTTATATTTACACATTTTTTCCTGATTTTTTAAAATAGATTTATTATTTTATTCCTTCTTATATTTACACATTTCCTTTTTTTTTTACCAGATTTATTTATCTTTCATTTATTCTTCTTTATATTTACATTTATTTCCTGTTTTTTTAATAGATTTATTCTTTTATTCCTTTTTATATTTACACATTTCATTATTTTTTTAACCAATTTATTTATCTATTATTTATTCCTCTTTATATTTACACATTTATGTCCTTATTTTTTAATACAAGGTTTCTGCAGGACATTAAAAAGCATTAACAGTCATTAAATTGATTTTGCGAAAATTAGGCCTTAAATGGCATTAAAAATCATTAAATTTGCTTTCAGTGGCATTAAAAATTCTTTCTACAGTTTTCAAGAAAAACAAATTTTAACATTTTATTCACCAGATGACAAACAGTTAACTGGAAGAATGATCAAATATTGGTCAAGAATGGAAGAAGTGATAATTTGCGGTCATATTTTCAAACTGTGTTCTAATACTGACGGATCTGTTCTGTTTCAGTTGCCTCCATCCACTGACAGCAGACTGAGGTTTAATTCCCAGCAGCTGACGGAGCAGAACGACGCCAACGGGAAACCAGATTAGTTTAAAACTCTGCTGTCTGTTTAACCCAAAACTAAATCTGTGCACAGATTGCCTTGTTTGGATGCACAGATTGCCTTGTTTGGACACACAAAAACTCACAAAATAAATAAATAAAGGGCTAATTGTCATTTGTGTCACAAAATATTTAATGGGTTCAGGGTTCACATGCTTCTAAAATACATTTAATAATAAGCTTTCAATGTACAATATGTTACAGTGTACTATGTGATGATTCTTTGATAATACGACAGCAGGCGGAACAAAAAAAAAAACTTTTCCATTACATCCAGCTGCTTCCAGATGTGCTGAAATCAGTCATCTTCAGGAAACATAGTTAAAGGTATTCAGGTGTTTGTTGCGTTTCAGACATTTATTTTTTGGGACATAAATTCCATTAAAACATGTTTTATTATTATGAAACTTTTATTATTTTTCTCGTCCGCTCTCTGTTCTCCTCTGTGGAGCTACAGGCAGTGATCTGGAAGCTTTGGAGTGACAACAGCATTTTCAGGAGGGACCCGGCGGCCCTGAGAGGATCTGATCTCAGAGTCGGTCTGAGGCTCTTTGGTCTGAAGCAGAGAGCAACTCCAGGAAAAAGAGGTGGACAGTGGAGGTAGCAGAACGTCTAGAAGGAAAGATGGAACCTGACAGGATTCTGTGATGGAGCAGGTACAGTTTAAAGACTAAAAGCTGTTCAGAAATAGACGCATTTTTAAATAAAAGTTTGAGTTTGGTAATTCAAGACGCAACAAAAAGTGTTCAAATACAGGATTTAGAGCAGGGGAGTCAAACAGGAGGCCGACTTTGTAAAGTGTCAGAAGATGTCAGCTGCAGATTGTAAATATGTAAAATCATAAATGTGAAATTATTTTGAGACCTGCATCAGAAAGTGAAATACTAGATCGTTCTTTTGTCGTTTGAGTCTCATTTTTGTAATATTTTGTCCTTTTTTTTGTCTGACTTTTGTCATTTGTGTCATGTTTTTGTCATTTTGTGTTTCCTTTTTGTCTCGCTTGTATTTTTTGTCTCGTTTTTGTCATTTTGTGTTTTGTTTTATTCATTGTTTTGTGTATCATTTTTGTCGTTTGGTGCCTTTTTTTGTCTCGCTTGTGTTGTTAGTCTACTTTTTTGTCGTTTTGTATCTTGCTTTTGTCATGTTTTGTCTCATTTGTGTAATTTTTTGTCTCGTTTTCGTCGTTTGTCCATTTTTTATCTCGCTTTCTAACTTTTTTGTCATATTTTTTGTCTCTTTTTTGTTTTGTTTCATGTCATTTGTCTAATTTTTTGTTGTTTTGTGTCTCATTTTTGTCATTTTGTGTCTCATTTTTGAAATATTTTGTCTTGTTTTTGTTGGTTTTTGTCTTTTGTTGTTTTGATCATCATCCTTAAATATGAACATTGTCAGAACAGACTTTTTTGCGGTAAAACAAAGGAAACATTAGGAGTTGTGGTTATTTAGAGGTTATTATGCTGTGGTTTTACTGGTCTGGTCTACTTGACATTAATTGGGCTGAATGTGGAGCCTGGACTAAAATGAGTTTGACACCCATGCTTTAAAGTATAAATAACAAATATTAAAGCTGCAGTGATCCATATTTCTGTAGTAACAATGCATCAGTTTTTATGTTAAATGTTAAATGACAAACTCAGAGAAAATGAAACAGCTCTGTGAGATTTTATCACGTCTTTCACGTCTTTCTTTTGGTTTTCTGGCCCACAGCTTCATTGTTTTGGTTCACTCAGTGCTCTCATACCTCCATTTTCACTAAAAAGCTGGAATAAAACTGCTCTACCTGGTCTTTTTGTGTTTACGGCTTGTTTCTGCTGCCCCCAAATTGAAAAAAATAACTTTAAAAAGTGCTCTAAAGAGAAAATACCCTGTAAAGACACTGTCCACTCTTTTTTTCCGTCCTAGATTAAAGTCCTCAGCTGCCAGATGCCTAATCTGTGCAAACGTCCACCTATCAGTGTCGTGTTGACCAGCCTGATGAGTGGATCTGAGTGCCGGGTGGGGGTTCCACCTGATCGATGTGTCCTCTGTCAGCTGTTGGACGTCTACTTGGACTCCTTCTCGGCGTCCAGCAGCGCAGACTGGATGCCCAGCTTCTTCAGCTCCTCCACCAGATCTCCGTTCTGGTGCATCTGCAGCAGGATGTCGCAGCCGCCCACGAACTCCCCGTTGAAGTAGACCTGAGGGATGGTCGGCCAGTTGGAGAAGTCTTTGACTCCTGAGGAAGGAGACGGAAATAAGTAAACAGCAGTAACAGTTTTAAGCACATTTTGAAGTCCTGCATCAAAAAAGTTAGCAGAAACAGACAAATTAAAAACAAAAAGTTCCCAAATAGAATTTTGGAGGACGTTTACAAGTATTTCTGGCTTTAAGAAGTGTCTCATTCTAAGGTTTCTAACTAAAGACTGAAGTGTGTATTCAGGCTGCAACTAATTATTACTTTCATTGGTGGTTATTTTCTCCATAAATCGATCAGTTGTTTTGTCTATAAAATGTAAGGAAATGGTGAAAATAACCCAAAATCATGTCCTCTAATGTCTTTTGTCCACAATCCAAAGATATTCACTTAAACGTAATAGAACAGTAAAGAAGTCATGAAATATTATCATTTTCAGAAGCTGAAATTTTAAAAAAAACATTTTTTTCATCTAAAAAATGACTCAAACCAATTCATCAATTATTAAAAAAAACAAGTGATCCAATGGAAATACAGTTTTTCAGTCTATTCACATGTTTCAACACTCTCATAGCACAATATAGGACATTTCCAAGTGTTTTTATTTTTGAGGAAGTGCGTCATTCTCAGGTTTCTATCACAGCTGTGCATCCGGCAGCAATTATTTTCACTGCAGATTATTTTAGTATTATTAGTATTTTGGCCTACGTAAACATCAGAAAATGTTGACAAAAAACTTTCCGTTTTTTCCAAAGCCCAAAATGATGTCCTGTAGTGTCTTATTTTGTCCACAATCCAAACAGTTTCAGTTTACTGTCATAGAAGAGTAAAGAAACCAGGAAATATGCACATATAAGAAGCTTTTTCTTCTAAAAAAAAAAATACTCAAACTGATTAATCAATCATCACAATAGTTGGTAATAAATGTAATAATTGATAACTGGTGTATAAACTGAAGCATCTGAGTCCTAACACATCGAGTAACCCTTATTTTAAATGTTCATTTATCTGTCAGATTAGCTGCTGATTGGTTTAACTGTTGGAAACTGTTAAATCAATCACCTTGATTAGTTGTTGCAGTTGTTGCTGTGGTACGTCCATATTCCGATTCATAATAGCAATAAATAAAATATTAATCAAGCAAACAAACGTAAAGAATAATATTGGACGTCTGTTGGGTCTTTTTTATGCAGCTGAACGGTAGGATGATGTGTTTGTCTGGTCTGAAAACTACCATTTCTAGGACTCGAATAGCGCAATACGGGACATTTCCAGTTGTTTTTTCTTTGAGGAAGTGTGTCATTCAAAGGTTTCTATCACAGCTGTGCATCCGGCAGCAATTATTTTCACTGTGGATTATTTTCTTGATCAAACTATTAGTATTTTGGTCCATTAAATGTCAGAAAATGACATCCTTAAATGTCTTGTTTTGTCCACAACCCAAAAATTTTCAGTTTTGTGTCACAAAGGAGGAAAGAAACCAGGAAATATTCACATTTACGAGGCTTGAAGTGTAGAATTTTGAATTTATTCCTTTAAAAATGACTGAAAAGTTGGTGATTAATGTAATAATCGCATAATTAATGTATATATAGAGACATTTATGTGTTAAACTATTTTAAACTCCACTTTAGCTTGGCTCAGGTCAGTTAAATGTCATGAGTCATCTTCAGATAAACAGCTGATGCAACCAGAAGAAAGAGGAGGAGGCTGAGAGAACCGAAATAAAACATTTTTCTCTTCATGTTCTCAGCCCAAAATGACTGAATTATGACAAAAGCCAGAGAGTCGGTATGGAAGAGGCCACAAAACCTCAAACCCTGATGGTGTAACGTTGGACTGGAAGCACCACACCCTCCAGTCCTGCTGCAGAACGCTGATAAAACCAGCAGAAGGGCCGGTCGGTTAATAACAGCTGCTTATTAAGGAGCCAATAATCAGGTCAGCAGGTCTACACATGTAAGACAGAGGTTAATAGAGACATAAAAGTCTGTTCAGTCCAATCAGGGGAGCCAAAGTCATTCTAGTTCAGGTTCCACATTCAGTCCAGTTTGATGTCAACAGTATTATGCCTCAGTGTCAACAAAAAAAAACACCAGCGAGACAAAAAGGAAACACAAATGGCAAAAGCATGAGACAAAAATCAAAAGTCAGACAAAAAACAACAAAAGACAAAATATTACAAAAATGAGACACAAAATGACAAAAATGACATAAAACGACAAAAGCGAGAAACGATATGAGAAAAAATTAGACAAACGATGAAAGTTAGTCAAAAAACGATCAAAAACATGAGACCAATGACAAAAGTCAGACAAAAAAAGACAAATTATTACAAAAATGGGACACAAAATGACAATGAACAATCTAGTATTTTACTTTCTGATCCAAACAACTTGTCATGGTCTAGAAATGATTTTGAATTTATAGTTTTACTAATTTACAATCTGCAGTTAATGTCTTCTCTGGACTTTTTACACTTCGAGGGCCGGATTGGACCCTCTGGAGGACCGCTTTTGGACACTCCTGGGTCAAATTAATTAGCATGTAACACAACTACTGTTCATTATTAAGGAGTTTCTAAAAGCCTACTGACAGCTTGTTGCGGTGGATCCTGACAGGTTCTTCCAGTTCACTGACCTTGTCTCAGGTCCTGGTCCTCCAGCACGTTGTACGCAGCGTAGTCGTCCACTCCGTGCATCCGGAGGATCTGAACTACGGCGTTGCTGAAGCCGCACATGGGCTGAGCCGGCGTCCCCTTCATGAACACCACCACCTTGTCCTTCTTCACCATCTCACCAAGGTCCTTCTGGAGGTCCGCCGCCGAGCACAGGAACCGGGCCGGGGCCGACCACACGCGTCCGTCGGCTCGTCCCGGCACGTACACGGACGGCCCCGACCGCAGACACCGAGCAGCGGATCTGATTAAACTATTCATGGTCTTTTTTGGTGAGTTCTGTCTTCGTGAGAGGAAGAGAAATGTTCCAGAAACCGTCTAACGTAGTTGACCAGAAGCCGGAGTGACTGCCGTTCGTCAATACACTCCACTCTCTGAGCCGGGGGCGGGATCTGAGCGATGATTGGACAAGTGCGTCAAAACAAATTTAAACAGATTTGTTATTGGCAGAGCCGCACGTCAATCACACGAGTTACACAAGGAAAGCTTTCATAAGCAGCTATTATTTTTTTAAATTGTGTGACATCACTATTTCATAATAATATACCGACTGCCTTTGTGTTTTATTTGTTGAATTGAAATATAGAAATATTTTTCAAAATCTTTCCAGGTTACAGAAGCTTTAAGGACTTCCGGAGCAGGGCGGAAGAAGAAGAAGAAGAAGGTGACGGTTTGAAAGATGGCGGCGCAAACGCAGAAGAACAACAACAAACCGGGGAAACCTGGCGGAAAAGAGGCTCAGCCGCTCATAATCGCCAAGACTCCGGCGGAGGAGCAGCGTCTGAAGCTGGAGAGGTTGATGCGGAACCCGGATAAGATGGCTCCCATCCCGGACCGGCCGAAGGAGTGGAACCCGCGGGCTCCGCCGGAGTTCGTCCGGGACGTGATGGGCTCCAGCGCCGGGGCGGGCAGCGGAGAGTTCCACGTTTACCGGCACCTCCGCCGCAGGGAGTACCAGCGGCAGGACTTTCTGGACAAGATGGCAGAGAAGCAGGACAAGGACCTGGACTATCTGGACAAAGTGGAGCAGAACAAACAGAAGGCGGAGGAGAGGACGGCCAAGCGCAGGAAGAAGCGGGACAAGCTGAAGCAGAAGAAGCTGCAGGCGAAGAAAGCGAAGCTGGAGGCCAAAAACAAGGAGGAGGAGGACGGAGGGAAGAGTTCAGAGAGCAGCGAGGAGGAGAAGGAGGAGGAAGAGGACGAGAGAGAGGCTGAGGATGATGCCGAGGCTCCCAGCTTCATCATGGGGAGGAAATGAAGCTCTGAGTGAGGGACTAGTTTCTGTTTCATGCTTCTGTAATGAACATCAGCATCGCATGGAAGCTTAAAGAAGAGTCTTGTACACAAGAAAACAGAACTGATCTGCAGCACGGATTAAAAAACACCAGTGGGCCCTGTTTTATCTTTATCACCAGAGAAGAAACGTGGACACTGACTTATTTAAAGTGCATTGTTTTAGACACATTTCAGCTTCCCAGTGTGATTCTTCTTTATGTTTTACAAAATCGAACATAGAAATTATTGTTAAAGGCAAATGTCAGCTTGTGGTCAGGGATATCTTGAGTTTGCTAAAACAAAACAAAAAAAAATAGACTAAACTACAATTGTTTGATTGGGAATCGTCTATATTTTAATATTGTCAATGTTTTAATAAAAAGCAAAAGTGGATAAATCATCCAGGTCTTATGGCTGTGTACACTGAGGACTGACAACTAAAGATTGTTTTCATTGTTGACTAGTCTTAATTTCTATTTTGTGGATTAGTCACTTAGTTGCTGGTCAATAAAATGTCAGAAAAATGTGAAAAAATGTCCCCAAAGCCTAAAACAATCTCTTCAAATGTCTTGTTTTGTCCACACCTCAAAGATATTCTGATTGCGACTTTAATGTCTGGTATCACAGGAAGCTGCAACAATTAACTGGAGAAAAAAATCCAAATTTTGTGATTCCAGCTCCTTAAATGTGAATATGTTCTGATTTCTCTTCTTGTCTTTGACAGTAAATTGAATATCTTTGGGTTGTGGACAAACTAATCCTAGAAGACATCATCTGAGTGACGTTTCACTGACCAAACATCTGACTGATTAATTGAGAAAATACCCAGAATATCTGTTTATTGCAGCCCTCTTAGTCATCCAGTGATCTGTTTTTGTCTTTGCAGCCTTGTGAAGCCGCCCCTGGTGAATCCTGTTGCTTGTGGGCTCAACAAGGCTGCAGAAAGCAACTCAAAGAATGAAAAGGCGTGACTTCTGGAGGCTCAGGAGATTCACGTGCGATGTTCCTTGGACAGACTCCTGCCTTCCACGGCGGTGATGGTCTCGTTCAGTAGCTTTCACCTTTCTTCAGGCAGGTAGATTAAACCTGGCAGCCAGATATTGTTTGAAACAGGAGAAGCTCTTCCTGTCAGACACTGTCAGCTGTCACAGTCATGTCTGTAATGTCTTATTTTGCCTTCAGTGCAGTAATTAAGACACTCAGTAGAATATGTTTCATGCATCAGAAGTATCTGATCATTTCTATATATTTGTTAAAACATCTCCACTCTGTCCTGTATAATTTCAAGTATTCTTTACATCGTTACTCCTCTGCATGTTCTGCAGATTAAAGTTAAGTTTGTCTGCTTTATTCAACCACTCTTTCTCTTAACTTTTATGTAGTGCAGTGGTGTCAGACTCATTCTAGTTTATGTTCCACATTCAGTCCAGTTTGATCTCCAGTGGACCGGACCAGTAAAATCAGAGAATAATAACCTATAAATAACCACAACTCCTAATGGTTCCTTTGTTTTAGTGCAAAAAAGCACATGGAAAGGAAACAAGACGACAATAACGTGAGACAAATGGTAAAAAGTCTGACAAAACAAGACAAAATATTTCAAAAACAAGACAAGATGACAAAAGAACAATGAGCAATATAGTATTTTACTTTATGATCAAAACCACAACAAAATAGACAAAAAAAGGACAAAATATTACAAAAACCGACACAAAATGACAAAGTGAGAAACAAAATGACCAAAAAATGGACAAATGACACAAAAAAGACAAAACAACAAAAACTTGACAAAAAACAGAAAAGCCAGAAACAAATAACAAAAAATAGACAAACGACACAAGCGAGACAAAAAGGAAACACAAAATGACAAAAAATATGAGACAAATGACAAAAATCAGACATAATAAGGACAAAAACAAGACAAAGAATTACAAAAAGGAGACACAAAATGACATAAAATGAGACAAATGACATGAAAGAAAGCAAAAAAGGGACAAAAAGAGAAATCAGTGCTGTTGCTAATTATCCTAATATTGGAAGTAATAAAATAAGAAAGAAAGAATGACAGTGTGTGTATATATATATATATATATATATGTATATATATATATATATATGTATATATATATATATATATATATATATATATATATATATATATATATATATATATATATACATACATATATATATATATAAACATCAATAATTCTTTAATAAACATACATGTATAATCACTGATTCACTTTATAAGTGACATGCATCTGGTTCCTGTCATTACTACTGAAGTATGGCAGTCACTTAAACTAAAAAATCCAAAAAACAACACATTTTATGGATGTCAGCTGCTGTAAAACAAACCAGAAGAACAAATGGAACCCAAAGATAGAAGGCAGCAGTAGCTACCTAACGTGATTATTAAACTACAACAGAGTGAGAAATGTGAGCTCCTCCATAAGCCAGGATGCAGTTCACACTGAATAGAGTCCTATGGAAAATGTCCAGTATTATTATATATTATTGGAGATGATCCTCTATGCATGAACTTATCTGGAGTGTTTTTATTTCAGCTGATTAGAGCATATTTGAACTACTTTTGTTGCATAGTTCAACCTTGCAACAAACCCTGCACTGTATTTAAGTAATCCATGTGATGTTTTGTATGTAAAATGTTAAATCTGTGTGAAAACTTCATAGGACAGAATAATCCTGTTACTGAGATCAGAGAGGACTGAAGGAAGGATGCAACCTGAGATGTAAATTGGGCCACGAGGGGTTCCAGAAATGAGTGTATCCATGGCAAAATTAAATATTATTTTTTCACCTGTGGTTAAAAATTGTCTCAACCCAGTAAATAACCGTCGGAAATGTCACAAAAAAGTGGGCACATGTCTTCATGCTGTATGAGATGGTCCAATAATAATGCAGATTTTTTGGGGAAATCTTACTGAAAAACCTTGAAGCGAGGCTCAACCAGGATTTACCAGAACCTGATGTAGTGGATGAATGTGTTGTGCCATGAAGCTTTACTGAAGCTGAGTTTGGACTGACAGTAACAGGGTTTGTAGTCCTGGAGAGGATTATTCTACCAGACAGGTTTAAAGTCTTTACACAAACTGCTGCCTTTGAAAATATGATGATGATGATGATGATGATGAGTGTAAAAGAAGTCAAAACTATCCAAATATGGCACATTTTTATAGAGGACACAAAGTACTAGTGGACAAGACATGTATGCACATATTTAATACAGTAAACACATGAGCATTGATTTTATTTTATTTTTTGAACATTGGGAGACACATCAAGCAGAGGACAGAGTCCTTTTAACCCTGTAAGAACCAAATATAGAAAAATGAACAAAAAAACCCCTAAAAATATCTAGAAAAAAGAGCAAAAAAAACCAATCACAATATATATATATATATATATATATATATATATATATATATATATATATAAAAATTTCAGCAACAAAATTCTCTCTCTCTCTCTCTCTCTCTCTCTCTCTCTCTCTCTCTCTCTATATATATATATATATATATATATATATATATATAAAAACCTAAATATAGAAAAACATGAGCAAAAAAGTAAAATAATAATGACATTCATATACATTCCAGCATTGAAACAACTTGTGAAGCTCAGTCAGCGTTTTTATGGTGAAATACGAGAAGAGTAGCTTCAGTCAAAACTTCTGGCAGCATCTGTTCATTCCTTCAGTCTGAGCTTCTGGGCATGCTCAGAACTAATCTTTACATCAATGAATCACTCATCGTTTCATTATGGCATCTATATTACTAACCCGGCACAGTAACCTCAGAGGACTTCTTTATTTTATGACTTCAGGATCTCAGCGCATTGTGTGACCCTCTTCATATGCAGATCTTTGTGAACCTGCCAATAGCACTTAGGCCGAGTCTTCTCAGGGGGTGTGGTGCTAGGACTCCTCAGAGGGAGGATTCAGCATGTTCAGGCAAGACAAGCTGCCTCTCTTTGCCTTCACTTAACCCTCGTTCTCTGAGGAACCCTCGGAGAACCTTGACATTTTAAAGTGTTCTCAGGTTTTTTTTTTGTCTCCACAATCGATCATGAGCAGAGTGATTGATGTTAAATGAGAATGCAGGCCGACTGGGATCCACAGAGAAAACCAGCTGGAGAGATCAGAGTTAAGCCTCCAGGTACAGTCTGCATCTTCTATACTACGATCCACAGCAGTTTCTATACATTTTACTTTTTAAATTAACTCCTGTTGCACGAAAATGACATTTACTACTCTTCTTTCCTTAACTGCCTTCTTCAGTAATTTTCCAGGTGTGTGTATTTGGCTTTGTGGCATCTGACTGCCTAATCCAGGGGAGTCAAGCTCATTCTAGTTCAGGTTCCACATTCAGTGCAATTCTATCTCAAGTGTTCCGGACCAGTAAAATCACAGCATAATAACCAATAAATAACCACAACTCCTAATTTTTCCTTTGTTTTAGTGCAAAAAAGTACATTCTGAAAAGGTTTGCATTTAAGGAATTATCTTTCTACAAAACATTATGAACAACCTGAAATTTCTGAAAGTAAATTTCAACAACATTCATCCTCAGTTCATCATTTCCACATTACAACTTCCAGATCACAGAGTGTCTACAAAGGAACACAACATTTAGTCATCTGGAACTGAACCATAGAGGATTTACTGGAGGATCAAAATAAAAAAAGTCAGACAAAAAAAATTATAAAAAAAACAACAAAAACAAGACAAAACATTACAAAAATGAGACAGAAAATGACAAAAAAATTAGACAAACGACACGAAACAAAACAAAGAAATGAAAACAAAAAGTTACAAAGCGACAAAAAAATTGGCAAATGACACAAACGAGACGAAAAATGACAAAAGCAAGAAACAAAGCGACCAAAAAAATTAGACAAACAATGCAAGCGAGACAAAAAAAGCGCAAAACGACAAAAATATTACACAAAAGAACGAATAAAGCAAAACACAAAATGACAAAAAAGAAAAAAGACAAGTGACATAAAAAGGAAACACAAAACGACAAAAACATGAGACAAATGACAAAAGTCAGACAAAAAACAAGACAAAATATCACAAAACAAAACGACAAAAGAACGATGAACAATCTAGTATTTTATTATCCAAACAACTTGTTATGGTCTAGAAATTATTTTAAATTTATAGTTTTACTAATTTACAATCTGCAGTTAATGTCTTCTCTGGAATTTTTACACTTTGAGGGCCACTTTTGGCCCACGGGCCACATGTTGGCCACCCCTGATCTAATCCTTTACTATTTTTTTATTTGTTATTGCTCTCTATGTACAACACTGCGTAGTTGAATGTAAAATATATGATAAAAACAGACTACAAAAGGAGATTTTCAACACCAAATACTTCAATATCCTAAGGCTTAACACACAAATGTGCTGCACAGTCAAAGCAATCTTTTTAAAAAACTATTGCTATGAAAGGTCAAGGTGCTGCTTTCTTTCCCCAGATAAGAGGAGAGCAGTGCAGGAGAGAACCTTCACCAGATGGATGAACGTGTTTCTGCAGAGAGTGAGGCTCCGATCAATACACTTTTATTCCACACTGTTTTAAAAGAAACTAAGTCAGGATCGTGGTGTCTTCTTTTGTCCAGCGTGATCCTCCGGTTGAAGTGCACGACCTCTTCGCAGACATTCAGGATGGCAGAATACTCATGGTCCTGCTGGAGGAGCTGTCTGGGTGCAAACTGGTAAGAATCACGGCTACAAACACAAGATATGACGGTTCTCTTAGTTTATTACTCCACCAAGGAATGGCAGAGTTATGTGGCAATTGGTTTGTCTGCGAATCCGTCTGTCTGTCTGTCTGTCCGTCCGTGTGAAACATTACTCAAAAACAGACTAATGGATTTGGATGAAGTTTTCAGGGGAAGTCAGAAATAACACAAGGACCAGCTCATTAAATTTCCACAGTGATGCGGCTTATGGTCTGGATCTACAGCTTTGTTAAGGATTTCCCATTGCCAGATATAGCTGCCGGCACAGCGCCGCTGTAACCATGACAACAACTGAACACTGTGTCAGTTACCTGCTGACGATCACATGATTGTGATCCCACTACACACTAACTGTGATTTATCAGTTGGAAATCATCCAAGGAACTAATGATTAAACTGTGGGCTGTTTCTGAGTCCTGCTACATATTTAGGTCACGCAATGTAGCAAACCCCAGCCAGACATGTTAAGTTCAGCTGTCAGCCTTATTTTGAACACAAATCCACCTTTCTGTCCTTCCCTCCTTCCTTCAGGAAACACCATCAGAGCTTGTTTCCATTCCAGCTGCTTCTAAGTTTAGACACATCCTTTGCTAGACAGCAGCAGCTGGAACCGTTTTATTTCATCTTTACGTGAATTTTCAGACTTTATGGCAGCGTCTTCGTCATGTCAAAAAAACAGTTCTTAGATAAACACTTCCTGTGTCGCTGGAATGGTGACAAAATAAATGCACTTAACATTAAAAATACGTCTTCAAATAAAAGCATGGAGGGAAGGGTTATTTTAACACTAGCAAAACAAAGGCTTGCCAAAAGTGATGAAATGATCAACAGACCTTTATAAGAGTAATTTACACGCGATTTGATCTATACATAACATGCACATGCACAACACATGCCTCTGCTCAGCGCAAAGTCATTTTTTATGAAATATTTCATCTGTTGAAAATGGTACGTCAACTGAACAGCCTTGGAGGAGTACTGTGCTCTGAGTGCTTTTCTAGTTTAATATATGTTTTTCCTGCTTCAGTTCAGAGCAGATTGTGTATGAAAGATTGATGTAACCTCCACGTGTGAAAAGTAAAGCTAATATCAAAATGTCTTAAACCAGCATTTTTCTAAACAGCCAGCAGAGGGCGACTCCTCTGGTTGCAAAAAAAAAAAAAAAAGTCCATGAAAAAATAAGTCAACTTCTCACATGATTTGTTGCCTCAGTAGAGAATTTTCTAATGAGTTTTTGGTCTAAATCGCTAGGTTCAAGTCTTTTTGAGTCGGGCATGATGCTATTTTTGTAAATTATGGTCCAATTTCAAGAAAAATGTGTTGTAAATCAGGGCACACTTTAGGAAGGAGCTACTTTTTTAGTTGAGAGGTTGCTACTGTTTCATCATACATTGTATGTTTGAGTTTTCAAGGAGATCGAGAATAATATTCAGTTCCATTCAATTTTATTTATATAGCGCCACCTACTATTCAGATTGTCTCAACTTCAGATAGTTTTATCTATCTCGTCTTGTTCATTACACTCCATTTCACAACACCAACATGGCAGTGGTCAAATTCCCATCTTGAGGCTTCAGATTAGTTGTCCAAAAACCGATGGGTGACATCACAGTGGCAATGTTCATCTTTTGTTGTCTAAGTCTATTGTTTATAGCCGCTACCATCCATGAAATTAATTTAAAATACTACCGTTGAAGGTTGGCACACCTCTCATGATTGTTCCTAACTCTGTAGTACCTATATAGTAATAATAATATATAGTAATAGTAGTACCTATCTTCACTTCCACAGAACTACTCCTTCCAGTGTTTTTCCTGTACTTTCTTCTTTTAGCTTTACAGGTTTCGGTCATCTTCTCATCGCATTTTCAGGCTGAACAATATTTCCAAGGCCCTGGCTTTCCTGGATGACAGACATGTGAGTGTGTTTACTTGTAAAATGTGTGCTGTTGTTTTGACATGTTGCATTCTTGCTTTCCCTCAAATCCGGAATAACTAGATTACGATCGATGCCTCCTCCCCGTCGTCTCCTAGGTGAAGCTGTTTGGCATTGACGCCTCAGGTGTTGCTGATGGCACCGCTTCTGTTGTTCTGAACCTCATCTGGAACATAATCGTGCATTTCCAGGTCGGTCTTCCCCCGTTATTTCTCAGCCTAATTGCTTAACCCTCGTGTCGTCCTGCGGGTCAAAATTGACCCGTTTTAAAATTTGAAAATGTGGAAAAAAATATATTTTCACAGTGAAAACTTCCACATTTTCAACATTTTTGGGAAATTTTGGCATGAGCTGAAATCTGCTGTTGGGATAAGGAATCCTGCAAATGTTCAAGAGCTTGAACAAACTGCAAAGGAAGAGCGGGAGAAAATACCAGCTGAGATGTGCAAGAAGTTTCTAGATGCTCCAAGAAATGTTTGGAGGCCGTCATCGCTGCCAAGCCAACTATTAACCCTCCTGTTGTCCTCATTTACGGACACCAAAAAAATTGTTCCTTTGTCTGAAAAAAATCCGAAAACTCAGCAAAATATTCCCCACATTTATAAAAAAAATTGCAAAATCTTCAGGAAGAAAATTCCAAAAATTCTTTAAAAGTGTTCCTTAAAAGTTTTATTTTAAAAAAAAAATCCTCAAATTTGGCAAGAAATAAAAATTAAAAAAATTTAAAAAAATTAAAATGTAAATATTTTCGAAAACTGAATAAAAATCTTCAAAAAAATCCTAAAAATATCTAAAGTGATTCCATATATATCATAAAACTTCTAATATTTTCTTTAAGAACATTCACAAAAAATGTTCGTAAAGACACATTTTTAACCTTCGTGTCGTCCTGCGGGTCAAATTAACCTGTTTTAAAGCTGAAAAATGTGGGAAAAAAAATATATTTTCACAGTAAAACATTTTTGGGAAATCTTTGAACATTTTTTGGTGGAAAAAAAAGAAATGTTAAAAAAAAATGTTTCTTTAAGAACATTCACAAAAAAAGTCAACCACAATCCAGCAAAATTCACTGGATTTTGGTTGATTTTTATGTGAATGTTCTTAAAGAAAATATTAGAAGTTTTACATATATATATGGAATCACTTTATATATTTTTAGGATATTTTTGGCAGATTTTTATTCATTTTTTAAGAAATATTTACAATTTTAATTTTAAATTTTTTTTTTTCTTGCCAGATTTGGGGATTTATAAAAAAGAACTTTTAAGGGATACTTTTAAGGAATCACTGGAATTTTCTTCCTGAATATTTTGCAAATTTTTTATAAATTTGGGGATTTTTTTGCTGAGTTTCTGGAATTTTTTCAGACAAGGGAACAATATTTTTTGGTGCCCGTAAACGAGGACAACAGGAGGGTTAATAAATGTATTCTTGTCGGGGTGTTTGTCTCTGACCCTCCATTTTGCTACCATCCAGGTGAAGGAGGTGACGGGAGGTCTCCAGAGACATTCTAGCCTCTCGTCCTTATCCGTGAGCAGCTACCCGTCCTCCAGCGACCTCTCAACCTCGCCAGATGACGCTGGCAGCTTCTCCTGCAGCACTCTGCCAAGTAAAGGCAGAAAGGCTGCCAGGGAGCCAAAGTACCACGGGAAAGCAATTAAGACGCTCCTGTTGTGGGTCCAGAGATGCACATCGAAGTGAGTCTGAAAAAGATCCAATCGCTTACAAAGTCATTTCTGTCACCCTGAGCACAGTTGTGTTCCTATACAGCCACACTGAGTGAAACTACTTCTGTCAGCTTGCTGAGGTTTTGTCCTGCAGAGCAGCCGGACCGATCACCACAGCACTGAGTCAGCATGAGAGAATGTCTGACTGCACCACATTAACATTATTCTATAGTGCAGGTGTCCAACATGAGGCCCGTGGGCCAAAAGCGGTCCTCCAGAGGGTCCAATCCGGCCCTCAAAGTGTAAAAATTCCAGAGAAGACATTAACTGCAGATTGTAAATTAGTAAAACTATAAATTCATTTCTAGACCATGACAAGTTGTTTGGATCAAAAAGTAAAACGCTAGATTGTTCATTGTTCTTTTGTCGTTTTGTGTCTCGTTGTAACACTTTGTCGTTTTTTTGCTTGTTTTTTTGTCTTTTTGTCTGACTTTTATCGTTTGTGTCACCTTTTTGTTTCTTTTTTGTCTTGCTTGTGTTTTTTGTCTCATTTTTGTCACTTTGTGTTTTGCTTTAATACCTTGTTTTGTGTGTTGCTTTTTGTTGTTTTGTATTTTCTTTGTCTCGCTTGTGTTGTCTTTTTTTGTCATTCTATTTCTTTTTTGTGATTTTTGGTCTTTATGTCATTTGTGTAATTTGTGTCACTTTCTAACTTTTTATTCAATTTTTTGTCTCTTTTTTTGTTTTGTTTCATGTCATTTGTCTCATTTTTTGTCATTTTGTGTCTCATTTTTGTAATATTTTGTCTTGTTTTTGTTGTTTTTTTGTCTGACTTTTGTCGTTCGTCTTATGTTTTTGTTATTGTGTTTCTCACTTTTGTTGTTTGTCATTTTTGTAATATTTTGTCTTTTTTGTTATTTTTTGTCATTTTTTGTCTGACTTTTATCGTTTGTGTCACCTTTTTGTCGTTTTGTTTCACGGTTTTGTCATTTTTTTGTCTCATTTGTCCATTTTTTTTCACTTTGTACCTTTTTTGTAAAATTTTTTGTCCCTTTTTCGTTTTGTTTCATGTCATTTGTCTCATTTTTGTCATTTTGTTTCTCCCTTTTGTCGTTTGTGTCTCATTTTTGTAATATTTTGTCTTGTTTTTGTTGTTTTTTGACTTTTTTTAAAAGTAGAATACTACATCATTCAGTTCCAGATAGCAGTGACTAAATGTGTTCCTTTGTAGACACTCTGTGATCTGGAAGTTGTAATGTGGAAATGATGAACTGAGGCTGAATGTTGATGAAATTTTTTTTTTTTTCTTAAGAAATTTCAGGTTGTTCATGATATTTTGTAAAAAGATAATTTCTTTAACATTTTCAGAATGTACATTTTTGCACTAAAACAAAGGAAACATTAGGAGTTGTGTTATTTAGAGGTTATTATGCTGTGGTTTTACTGGTCCAGAACACTTCAGATCAAACTGGGTTGAATGTGGAACCTGAACTAAAATGAGTTTGACTCCCTTGGTATAGTGGGTAAAATGCTGGGTGTGTTTGTATTTTTTTTTAACCAGATCAGAATCAGCTTGGTGCCACTAAAGTCAGGATGTGAAATAGTGGTGATAAGAATGGTTTTGGTGGAACATTTGCATCCAAGGAGGCAGCACTGTCTCTAAAATGGAAAACCCAAAGCTGCCCTTTTTCATGATCCAAATACTCGACAAAACTTGAAATTTTCCACGTGTAGGTTTCTGCTTAGAGGTTGTTGCTGTTTTGAAAACTTTCACATCAAGGTAGTGGACTTCTCCTGAGAGAGAATTGGAAGTTTATGAGTGGATGTATTTTTTAAATTATTCTATTTAACCTTTATTTAACCAGGAGAAATCCCGTTGAGATTAAGAACCTCTTTTTCAATAGAGTCCTGGCCAAGATAGGCAGCAGCAAATACAAAACACAGTTATGAAATTAAAACATAATTAAAATATGAACAAAAAATTCAATTTGCATAAATTTACAAGTAAGTTATAAAAATCAAGTGCATGTTGTGGAATCAGCCTCAAGAAATCACAGTTTAGATTTAAAAGCACTCAATGAGATGAACTCGGTTAGTTTTCAGTCTTTCTGCAACATATTCCAGGCAGAATGTGCGTAATAAACAAAAGCCTTTTTACCCAGTTCAGTACAAACACATGGAACTGAAAGCAACTAATGATCTTGTGAATGGAGAGAGTAAAGATCAGAACTTTTCTGTGCAGTTAGAGAACAAATGTAGGCTTCAGTAGTCCAAGTATTGCCTTATATATGAAAATATGCTAAAACAGCCATCCCACCCCAGACTAGAAGTCGCAGTGAAGCATCAACACTTTACAGTTCATAATAAACCTCAAAGAAGCATGGTAAGCTGTGTCAACCATTCGAAGACATTAAGCAGAAGCATTCACATCCAACAGACAAAAAAGTCACAGCGACAAGCCACTTTTTTACACTAAAAGAAAAACTTGTTTCGAAAATAAAAACCCAATTTTAGCTTCTTCAGTATGTTCTGTGGTTTTGAGTGTGCAGGTATGGGGTGGAGGTGAACGACTTTGGGAAGAGCTGGAGGAGTGGGCTGGCATTCCTGGCGTTGATTAAATCCATAAACCCAGGCTTGGTTGACCTGAGGGAGAGCTTGTCCAGAGAGCCGAGAGAAAACATCCAGCTGGCCTTCATGACAGCCCATCAGAGTCTGGAAATACCACCGCTACTGGAGCCTGAAGGTAAAAGCTTCTAGAAGAAGTGTCTGACATCCATGTAGCCTCATTTACTGAGACAAACGTCTTTCTGGAGGTATCAGCTACCTTCTAAACGGTTCATCTTTGTTCCCACAGATGTGATGTGCAGCTCACCAGACGAGCAGTCCATCATCACGTACGTTTCTATGTTCCTGGGGCATCATTCAAGCACAGATGAGGTCAGTGTTTCTACATTTTGAGCAGTACACGTATCAGGAAGCTGATACCAGTCCTTATATGTTTGGTTAACTAGCAGCCAGTTAGCAAACCCACATTTTAGAACAGATTGAATGTAACAGATGGAGCCAATGAGGAATTGACTTAAAGCTGCATTTCTTCAAACAGCCAGCAGGGGGAAGAAAAGAAATAAGACTGAATAAAAGTTCAAGAGAAAATAACTACTTCTGATTTGACTTTTTGACCGTCTTCCTGTACATTTTCCTAATGAATTTATGGTCTCAAATGCTAGGTTTAAGTCTCCTTCAGTGCAGTATGATGTTAATTTTGGAAGTTGTGGTCAAATTTAGAGTAAAATAGATGTTAAAGCTGAGTTCATCATATTCTCGTGATTGCCGAGCTGAGCAACATAGGAGGCTAAAACTCACAAGGTGGTGAGAATATTCATAGGAACAGTCCCCTAATGGTCCCATTTCTGATTCCATATTATCTTAGTGTGTCAGAACAATGACAGAAAGCTGCTGCTTTGCTGTATGTTGCTGTCAGATGTTACTCCAGTTTTATGAGCGTGTAGGAAACAGAACGATGGAGGATGGATTGATGTTGTGTTTTGAGTTGTTGGTGGCGACATTACAGAAGCGAATCGAGGGGAGGAAAACGGTGCTTGCTGTAATTCTGAGTTTAACCCAGCAACATGTATCATCATCAAGTTTGACTAGTCAGTGTTGAGACCTGTTTAGTCGTTTTTCAGAGCTGCTCAGGTCCCCTAAATACGGCCCTGAAAGAGGATCTATAAGGGCAGATTTTGAGGTCAAAAAAGGTTCAGGCTGCTCTAAATTGGTCTACAAGTTCCTGCAGTGGAATATGGCCTAGAACAGGGGTGTCCAACATGCGGCCCGTGGGCCAAAAGCGGTCCTCCAGTGGGTCCAATCCGGCCCTCAAAGTGGAAAAATTCCAGAGAAGACATTAACTGCTGATTGGAAATTAGTAAAACTATAAATTTAAAATAATTTCTAGACCATGACAAGTTGTTTTGATCATAAAGTAAAATACTAGATTGTTCATTGTTCTTTTGTCATTTTGTGTCTCATGTTTGTAATATTTTGTTCTAACTTTTGTTGTTTGTCTCATGTTTTTGTCTATTCTATTTTTGTTGTTTTGTTTCTCGCTTTTGTCTTTTTTTGGTCTAATTTTTGCCATTTGTCCATTTTTTTGTTAGTTTGTAACTTTTTTGTCTAATTTTTTGTCTCTTGTTCTGTTTCATGTCCTTTGTGTCTCGTTTTTGTCGTTTTTTTTCTCATTTTTTTTCATTTTTGGTCTCATTTGTGTCATTTTTTGTCTCGCTTTTGTTGTTTGTCCATTTTTTGTCGCTTTGTAACTTTTGTGTAATTTTTTATCTTTTTTGTCTTGTTTCGAGCTGTTTGTCTCATTTTTGTTATTCTGTGTCTCGTTTTAGTCATTTTATGTCTCATTTTTCTAATATTTTGTCTTGTTTTGCTGTTTTTTGTCTATTTTTGTCTGACTTTTGTCGTGTTGATCATAAAGTAAAATCCTATATCATTCTGTTCCAGATAGCTGTGACTAAATGTTGTGTTCAGGATATTGTCATTTCTCACATTTGTGTCATTTTGTATGTAATTTTTCTAATATTTTGTCTTGTTTTTGTCTTTTTTGTCTGACTTCTGTCGTGTTGATCATAAAGTAAAATCCTCTATGGTTCAGTTCCAGGTAGCTGTGACTAAATGTTGTGTTCCTTTGTAGACACTCTGTGATCTGGAAGTTGTAATGTGGAAATGATGAACTGAGGCTGAATGCTGCTGAAATTGATTTTATTTTTCTTCAGAAATTTCAGGTTGTTCATGATGTTTTGTTAAAAGATAATTCCTTAAATGTGAACATTTTCAGAATGTACTTTTTTGCACTAAAACAAAGGAAACATTTGAAGTTGTTGTTATTTATAGGTTATTATGCTGGAGATCAAATTGGACTGAATGTGGAACCTGAACTAAAATGAGTTTGACACCCCTGGTCTAGAACATCTACTCTCAATGACAAGCCTAAGCTCAAAATGCTTTTTTTATTAATCAACAAAGATAAATGTGTTCCCAAAACTGTGAACCAAAGATATTTATCTCTCACTCTAACTACCACTGCGACAGGATCATTCAACAGATATAGAAGTCTCTGAGATCCCCAGCTTCGGATCCGTGGAGCCGCTCGGCTTTGGAGAGACTCTCGCCGATGATCCAGAAGCCCAAGCTTTGCTCAAAGGATTGGAGAAGAGCAGCGAGCAGCAGCTGTGGAGACGGTGGTCCAGGAGATCTTCAGGAAGCCCTCGTGTCGCCTCGCTTCACGTGAACGGAGCCAACGAACTCTCCTCCAACAAAAACAAAAGCAGGAGTCAGAGAGTTTTCCAGCCGCCCAGTCCACTGGACGCAGGCGTCTCCAACCAGGACATCCGACTGTGGTTGGAGAAGGATTCAGATCAGAGCTACGGCAAGAAAAGAGTGGATGAAAGTCGCTTTTCATTGAGCTCTGAGGAGGGAAGCTACAGCGTGTCGGCGCTGGACTCAGACGAGGAGGACGCATACAGCTACATACTGAATCTGAACAAAGAGGTTTCTCAGCCATATAATCACCCGAAAAGACAAGTAGAAAAGGTGGAAGAGGAAACAGCGGAGGAACTCAACGAAGAGTCCAAACATCTGGAAGGACAAGAGACGTTTAATGGTGATGAATGTAAACATCAGGAAGGCTATGCGGAACAGAATGCAGATTCTGATCTAGAATCAGAGGCCGGCAAACAGTCGCTGACTCACAAGAAGCTTGATTTGGACAGAAATGAGAGCAGCTTCAGAGAGAAGTCAAACTATAGAGACGGGTTTGATTTGGAATCTGAAAGGAGAAGCGAAGAAGAGTGGAGACTTGTTAGAGGACGGAGTAATGACGACGGTGATTGTTTCAAGGCAGAGAGAGAGGAGATGGAAAACGCTCAACTGGAGAAGGATGGATGTGACAAAACACAAGATGATGGAGTGGAAACAAAGATTTGTGAAGTGGGTAATTGGCAGAAAGAGTCTGAGGAAGGAGGAGAAGGAGAGCTCTCTGAAAAATGGGGACGAGTGAGTGAGTGGAGAAGAGTTCAGGAAGAAGATGAGGGAGAAGAAGGGCAGGGTTCAGGTAATGAAAGAGAAGAAGTAGAAAAGAGCGGAGGTCAGAACAGGGCGAATTTAGAAAGTTTGGAGGTAGGAGTGAAGGAAGAAATATTAACTGACCATCCTGAATCCAGGAGTAAAAACACAGAGGAAAGTGACAGGAGAGACAATGCTGTCAGGATGGATTCAACCAAGAACTGTAAAGACGTAGAAAAGACTGGAGACACTGAGGCAGAGATAAATTCAACAGATTTTGAGCCAGTAGATGGGAAAGAGAGAGAAGTGGAGATCAGAAGACACAGAGATCTGATGATAACAGACCCTCTTGGTGAAACTACCCCAAAAATGGACGAAGTAGGAGATGCTGACGTCCATGATGGTGTTAAAACCTGGACTCCTTACTGCAGTGAAGCCTCTGAGTCCTTCAGGTGATCATTTATTATCGTTCACTAAACCTCGCTCCTCTCACACTTGTCAAGGTTTTCGATTTAACACGACAATCCTCAGTTTACACTCGCTTCCAGAATGTACTTTTACGCCTATTTTGAGATATTTGATTAGAAAAAAATGAATGGAAATGGCAATATTCAGAAAAGGTTTTTGTCAAAAAAAAGTTTGCCTGGGATGGTTTTTGACCTTTCTGTGAAAAAAAGTAAATGCACTCTTCAGATTATATTTTTTTGTCCATACCTCTCACTTATCTGCTGTGCATATGGACACAGCCTTCAGTTTAGTCAAAAAATCCCTACATTTTTGCATTATGACTGTTGATAGTAGCAGAGTCAAACCTGACTTCTAAGCTGCATCAAGAAGTGCATAATTTAGTGTTTTTTACAGAGTCTGGTAAGCTCACATTATTTATTTTTGGTGATTTTTTTCTGGTGAGACATGTAGAATAAAGTAATTTTAAATGCATAACATGATTTTCAGCCTGCATTTATTTCATAGAACTATATGAAAGCAGAAGAAAGTTGTAAATCTGATGTCTCTTTCTGGTTTCTGGCTGGTTCTTGAGGGGTTTGGAGGGTTGATGTGACTTTTAAAAACCACAGATGTGAATGTAACACTCCTGTTTTTATCCACTCTTTCAGCAGCGAGGGAGGATTCAGCCTTCAGTCTTGTGACATAACTCCATTAGAGCTGGAGATGCTCGTGGTCCTGTGGATCCTGCTCTACTGCTGCCTCATCCTACCTCAGATGAACCTCTGAGCGCTCCCCTCCCGTTAAGAAATGCTTATTAGCCCAGTTTGCTCTAATGAGCCAAACAGAGACAGCTAGAGCCGAGGCCGAATCTGTGTCGCTAAATGTCCCTCAAGGCATTGTTTAATGACTATATTTGCCTCGCGCTGCCAGCAGATTTGTAAGAACTCAGGCTATAGTTTCAGATAAAGCTGGAATCCATATTATTAGGCAGGTTTTCAGCAGCTTGGTCTCACTCTACACACATTATCAGACGTGGTTTGTGGGCTGGTTTTGCTGTCCAAAACGCCGTGCATTTGATTGATTTTCCTGGTAGGATTGCACCTTTAAGTTTTATTTAATCGACCACATGGTGGCGTCGCAGCATCACAGCAGCGACCGTCTCACATGACGACCCGCTGAGAGTCCCACATGAGCTGCTGTTTAATTAGAGGCTGTATTGACGTGCTGAGATGCAGATGATAATATTTAATGAGCGCTTTTACATTTGGCAGAGCCTCACTGTGCCCAGAACGTATAGAGTTCCATGGTTCTCAGCTCAGATGACAGTTAAAGCGTATTATTAGCTTTTTTCATGACATTTTCATGTGATATAAACAAAACAGCTTCTTGATCTGTTTCAATCCACTAAACCAGAGGTGTCCAACATGCAGCCCGTGGGCCAAAAGTGGTCCTCCAAAGGGTCCAACCCGGTCCTCAAAGTGGAAAAATTCCAGAGAAGACATTAACTGCAGATTATAAATTAGTAAAACTATAAATTTAAAATCATTTCGAGACCATGACAAGTTGTTTTGATCAGAAAGTAAAATATTAGATTGTTCATTGTTCTTTTGTCATTTTGTGTCTCATTTTTGTAATATTTTGTCTTTTTTTGTCTGACTTTTGTCGTTTGTGTCATGTTTTTGTTTGATTTTTGTCGCTCTTGTGTTTTTTGTCTCATTTTTATCATTTTGTGTTTTTCTTTAATTTGCTGTTTTGAGTGTTGTTTTTTGTTGTTTTCTCGTTTTTGTCGTTTTGTGTTGCAGTTTTGTCTCGCTTGTGTTGTCTTTTGTCATTTTGTTTCTTTTTTGTCTTTTTTTGTCTTTGTCATTTGTGTAATTTTTGTCACTTTCTAACTTTTTAATCAAATTTTTTTCTCTTTTGCTTCATGTAAGTTGTCTCATTTTTTGTCATTTTGTGTCTCATTTTTGTAATATTTTGTTTTTGTTTTTTGTCTTCTTTTGTCTGACTTGCCATTTGTGTTGTATATGTCATTTTGTTTCTCATTTTTGTCATTTTGTGTTTCACTTTACTTGTTGTTTTCTGTGTCGTTTTTGTCCGTTTGTGTTTTTTTCTCGCTTGTGTTGTCTTGTTTTTTCTTCTTTCTTTCTTTTTTCTTTTTTTTAAAATCATTTTTTGTCTCGTATATGTCATTTGTGTAATTTTTTGTCCTGTTTTTGTCCATTTTTTGTTGCTTTGTAACTTTTTAATCATATTTTTTATCTCTCGTTTTTTCATGTAATTTGTGTCATTTTTTTGTCGTCTTGTGTCTCATTTTTCTAATATTTGGTTTTGTTTCACAAATCCTCTATGGTTCAGTTCCAGATGACTAAATATTGTGTTCCTTTATAGACACTCTGTGATCTGGAAGTTGTAATGTGGAAATGATGAACTGAGGTTGAATGTTGATGAAACTGAATTTATTTTTCTGAAGAAATTTCAGGTTGTTCATGAAGTTTAGTAAAAAGATAATTCCTTAAATGTGAACATTTTCAGAACTGGTACTAAAACAAAGGAAACATGAGGAGTTGTAGTTATTTATAAGTTATTCTGCTGTGATTTTACTGGAGATCAGACTGGGCTGAATGTGGAACCTGAACTAAGATGAGTTTGACACCACTACACTAGACAGAATCAGGCCTGTAAATACTGCATTTCTTGACTGTAGACATGTCTTTCTCATGTAAAATTCCTGCTGGTGTGTACACAGTGGAGCTGGAGCAAAATAAAAATGTGCTGAGTTACATAAGTGTTCAAAATCCATGTTGACCAGAATTAAAGAGGGGAATGACTATGGGATGTCCTTGCTGTCCTCTGCCAAACACACACACACTCACACATCGCCGGTGAAATTCTAAGAAACCAAAAACAGGCCACCGTTGTTTGCTCAGAGCTCGACCCGTGGGTCAGAAGCTCAGCCCCCAGAGATCGATGCGCTTTCAACACCGCCGCTGCCGCCCCCGCACCGAGCCACGAGAACAACGCTTCCCCAAAGCAGGCCGGTCTGACGGGCGATCTGGGCCAGGATGGCGAGAGGAGAAGCAGTGATGCCTGCCATGTGTGCTTTCCTGACAGCACTGCTAGCGTGTTCCTCGGCCCACAAGAACCAACGAGAGCCCGACCAACGGCTCAACACGTCCATCCTGAACGCAGCCTTGGCCTTTGAACCCTACCGTGACCTGGCGACCAGAACCGCCGCTGACCCCGGCGTCCAGCAGCAGCAGCAGAACATCCTGTTCTCACCCCTGGGCTTGGCGTCGGCTCTCGCTCTGCTGTGCCGAGTCTCCGGGTCCGAGAGCCGGAGCCAGGCCCTGGAGGCCCTGGGGTTGGCAGCCAACGCCACGCAGCAGAGTGTGGAGGCCACCGTATCAGCTCTCACTGATCTGCAGCTCGGCCTCCAGCAGGCAGGGGGTGGAGCGTCTGATGCTGGGATTGGTGGAGCAGGGGAGGATGCTGGAGACAGAGCCAGGACAGAGGATGGAGCTGAGGATGGGGCTCGGTTAAAAGTGTGGAGCAGCCTGAATGTCGATGGAAAACCCTCAGCAGACTTTAAGAGTTTTCTGCTCAGTGGACGCCATGGCTTCAACATGAGCTACGAGACGCTGATGAAAGACTTGCAAGACTCAGACAAACTTATACTCAACAATTATGTGTATTTCAAAGGTAGTTCTGTGTTGTATAAATGATATTAGTTTTCAGTCCCTCCAGGATTTCGAGGCTTTTTTCCAGATTGTTGCGTCCCTAAAATGCCTGAATTCACAGCAACTTTTCTAAAAAATTGCGATCTAAGTTGCGATGTTTTCAGCAAATTTGTTGCGATGAATTGGCGAGAGACAGTGACAGTTGCTAAAAAGTTGCATTTTTTTCAGCTTTTAGAACACGTTTCAACATTTTAATAGACAATATTTCTTCCTAAACTAATTCTTTAACGCTCCAACCCATTTCCACCAGCTGGTACACCACGGTGGGAAACTAGCAGCAGCCAGATACTGGTTTAACAGGAAGTGGTTGGTAGATTTAAGGCATTAAATGATCATTTACTACTGAATGAATCATATTTGGACACATCTGTCAGTGGCTTAAAAAGTTAATTTCACATCCTGGTATTCACACACGTGTTCACATGCACACGCTCACGGCTCGTCACGTCATTAATGAATCTAACTTCCCTTCATTCTTTCAGAGCTCCAACAGATCTGGATCAACAGCTTCCATCATGTGATTTATACTGGTACTGGACTGGTACTGGTCTGGTGCTGGTCTGGTAGAGGTCTGGTACTGGTCTGGTAGTGGTCTGGTGCTGGTCTGGTAGAGGTCTGGTACTGGTCTGGTAGTGGTCTGGTGCTGGTCTGGTAGAGGTCTGGTACTGGTCTGGTACTGGTCTGGTAGAGGTGTGGTTCTGGTCTAGTAGAGGTCTGGTACTGGACTGGCAGTGGTCTTGTAGAGGTCTGGTAGCGATCTGGTGCTGGTCTGGTGCTGGTCTGGTACTGGTCTGGTAGAAGTCTTTTTGTTTGTATTCCACCACAATATTCCACGAGTGTAAAACAGTTTAGCTCCGCTTTGGTGAAGAACATCAGGAACTGTTTTTCACTGTCTTTAGCAGTAATTTCTGTTGGTAAATGAGAAACATTAGAATGGGACAGGTCTGCATCTTCACACCAGAAACAAGGAAATGAATTGTGAGACGTACCTGCATTACGTTTGCGCTGGGGACTGCTGTGATCGGTAGAACTCGTGAGAGGCGGGACAAAATTGCGGAAAAGTTGCGGGTGATTGGACAAAATTGCAGAATTTGCGGAGATCGTTTGAATTCTCGAGAATTCATGGAGGGAGTGAGTTCTGTTCAGCCAGACAGGTATCAGAAATATCATTCCAGGCAGATTAGAAAATGTATATTCAGCATCTGCTTTTTGGCAATTTATCTTCGTCTCACATCCATCAGGTCTCCATCCGTTCGAGCGGCGCCACACGGTCCTCCGGAGCTTCCAGCTGAACGCTACCACCAGCGTGGAGGTTCCCATGATGTTCATGGACGACTCGTCAGAGGTGATGATGCTGTACGACACCAACTGCTCGGCCACCGTGGTGCGGCTGCCTGGTTCGGATCGCCCGGCCTCGCTGCTGCTGCTGCCCAAAGCAGAGCTGCAGCCTCTGGAGGACTGTCTCTCCGACGGACGCATGAACTTCTGGCTGAGCCACCTGAAGCCGGGGTAGGTGGGGAATCCAAAAATGAAACCGTGTCAAGCTTCCTGCTCGCTGTTAGGTGTTCCTGATGGCTTGCGTTGACAGTTGTGTCATCTACTTCACAACACAGTTGCACCATTTTGCATCCCTGTTTGAACGGCTGCATTGCAGGAGGAGCGGTTCACGTTATCTACTAGAGTACATTTACTCAAGTACTCAAGTTACTCTACTATATTTCAGGGAGGGATATTGTAACGTTAAATGAATGATAAATCCAGTCTAGTTCTCAAAGCATTCTAAAGCTTTCAACACAGTTTGGACAAATGTTGGATCATTCTGGGCAATTCTGAGTTCATTCGGAGGACATTTGTTCCAAAGCAATTTAGACAGTATTTATGTGATTTTGGACATGATTCAAGGCATTTTTGGCCATTTTGAGTCAATTTAAACAACTTTAAAATCATTTTTAAACAGCTTTAAACTCATTGTAGGCAAATTGTGGATTTTGTATAGACATGGTCACAATGAAGATAAAAAACATTTTTACTTTTAATAAAATGTATGCAGATATAGCCCCTGGACTTCAAAAGTCCCTCAATTATAGATTGACCTGGACAAGTTTTCACTCATTTTTGACAATTTTCTCATCGTTTTCAACAAGTTTTATGTCAGCTTGGATCGTTTCTCATCATTTTGGATCATTTTTGTGTCTTTGGGATAATTTTCAAGTCATTTAGGAGAAATTTTATGTCATTCTGGACTAATTTTCTGCATCTATGGAGTATTTTAGTAAAAATGTATGCAAGATATATCCTGTGAGCTTCAAAAGTCCATCAATTGTCTTTTGACCCATATGTAACACTGGTCCAGTTGTTTATAGACATTTAAATGCAGTAATGTTCTGTTATAACTTCAAGTAAAGGATATAAGCACTTTCTCTACTGCTGTTTGCAAAATACTGTGGGACAAATACAGTAAATTACACAAATATATCTCCTTTATATTACGTCCCAGTAGTTCTGGATAATTCTCAGAGCACATAAGAACAAAAAATTTTAATGGTGAGATAACTTTAGGTTCTTTAAACACCATAAATCCAATTCCATTTACCTTCACTGTTTTTGCTCAGATGCTGATTTTAATATGAGGATGTTAACATAAAGGTCAGCATCTTTGCAGTATTTGTCCATTATAAATGGTGTTTGCTTATTCCTGAGCCTACAGTATGTCGAGCATCGTCAGCCCTGCAGTCTGTTGTTCGGCAGCATGATGAACGACGCCGGGCCGATTCTAAGTCAGCAATTATTACTGCTCTGTACATCAGAGAGGGAAAGCCTGCAGCTCGGGTCCCACACGTTGTAACAAGACAGCTTAGAGCAAATCCATTAACACATCGATTGTTTGTTTTCACAGGCGAGCAGAAATCCGTTTCCCTAAGTTTCAACTCAGGAAATCCTACGGTTTAGAGAGGCTCCTGAGGAACGCCGGGGTATCATCCGTTTTCTCCCGCTCAGCCGACTTCTCCGGAATATCGCAGAAGAAGACGCTGGAACTCATCAAGGTTAAGAACGAGCTAAATGTTTTTCTTTGCTGATGTGAGAGACTGTGAAGCTATCAGGCATGAGTGGTTTTTGTGGAAAATGATGCATTTAGACCAGGGGTGTCCAACATGAGGCCCGTGGGCCAAAAGTGGTCCTCCAGAGGGTCCAATCCGGCCCTCAAAGTGGAAAAATTCCAGAGAAAACATTAACTGCAGATTGTAAATTAGTAAAACTATAAATTTAAAATAATTTCTAGACCATGACAATTTGTTTAGATCATAAAGTAAAATACTAGATTGTTCATTGTTTGATGTCTGGTTTTTGTCATTTGTCCATTTTTTCGTCTAATTTTTTGTCTCTTTTTTTGTTTGGTTTCATGTTGTTTTGTCTAATTTTTTGCTGTTTTGTTTCTCGTTTGTGTTGTTTTGTGTTTCCTTTTTGTCTCGCTTGTGTCTTTTCTCTCATTTTTTTGTTGCTTTGCAACTTTTTTGTCTATTTTTTTCTCTTTGTTTCGAGTCATTCGTCTAATTTTTGTCATTTTGTCTCATTTTTGTACTATTTTGTCTTGTTTTAGTTGTTTTTGTCTTTCTTTTGTTGTTCGCCTCATGTTTTTGCTGCTTTGTTTCTCGTTTTTGTCATTTTGTGTTCCCTTTTTGTCTCACTTGTTTTTTGTCTTTTTTTGTCATTTTGTGTTTTGCTTTATTCAATGTTTTTGTCGTTTTGTGGTTTTTTTGTCTCACTTGTATTGTTAATCTACTTTTTAATTGTTTTGTTTCTCGATTTTGTCATTTTTGATTTCATTTGTGTAATTTTTTTGTCTCGTTTCTGTTGTTAGTCCATTTTTTTGTCGCTTTGTAACTTTTGTTCAATTTTTTTGTCTCTTTGTTTTGTTTCGTGTTGTTTGTCTCGTTTTTGTCATTTTGCTTCTGATGTAACACTTTGTTTTGTTTTCGTTGGGGTTTTTGTTGTCTTTGTTCATCTGACTATTGTCGTTTTGATCATAAAATAAAATCCTCTATGGTTCAGTTCCAGCTCACTAAATGTTGTGTTCCTTTGTAGACACTCTGTGATCTGGAAGTTGTAATGTGGAAATGATAAACTGAAGATGAATGTTGCTGATATTGAACTTATTTTTCTTCAGGTTGTTTATAATGTTTTTTAAAAGGATAATTCCTTAAATGTGAACATTTTTGCACTAAAACAAAGGAACCATTAGGAGTTGTGGTTATTTATAGGTTATTATGCTGTGATTTTACTGGTCCGGTCCATTGGAGATCAGACTGGGATGAATCTGGAACCTGGACTAAGATGAGTTTGACTCCCCTGAATTAGAGGCTTGATCTTCATCTCCTTCATTTTCTTTGAGCAAACACTGATCAGCCACAACATTAAAACCACTGACAGGTGAAGTGTTTAACACTGATCATCTGCTGCCATTCGTGTGGATGTTACTTTGACACGTACCACCCACCTAAACATTATTTCAGACCAAGTGTACCACATAACAGCGCTTCCTGCCAGCAGAGGTCCTCCCACAGCGAGATCATGGACACTGCAACACCAAATAAACTGCTCAGAGGACTGTACTATGATTCGTGAGTTATGAAGAGTCTCATGAAGGTGGTTATCGTTTAACCTGCTACATCGCCATGGTAACTTGTGTTGTGGCGCTACCCTGGTCTGGAGCAGGTTATGTTCAGAATTTTGGATTTAAAGCAGTTGTAAGAAGCGTCTCCCTTTAACCCAGGGGAGTCAAACTCATCTTAGTCCAGGTTCCACATTCAGTCCAGTCTGATCTCCAGTGGACCGGACCAGTAAAATCACAGCATAATAACCTATAAATAACCACAACTCCTGATGTTTCCTTTGTTTTAGTGCACAAAAATGCATTCTGAAAATGTTCAAATTTAGGAATTATCTTTTTACAAAACATTATGAACAAACTGAAATTTCTTTCGAAAAATAAATTCAGTTTCATCAACATTCAGCTTCAGTTTATCATTTCCACATTACAACTTCCAGATGACAGTGTCGACAAAGGAACACAACAATTAGTCATCTGGAACTGAACCATAGAGGATTTTACTGTATGATCAAAATGACGAAAGTCAGACAAAAACCAAGAAAAGCAAGACAAAATATTAGAGAAATTACATACAAAATGACCAAATTGTGAGAAACAACAAAATCCTGACAAAAACACAAGCGAGACAAAAAGAACACAAAACGACAAAAACATGAGTCAAATGATAAAAGACAGATAAAAAAGACAAAAAAACAACAAAAACAAGACAAAATTTTACAAAAACAAAAAACAAAATGACAAAAATGAGAGAAACTACACGAAACAAAACAAATAGAGACAAAAAATTTGACAAAAAATTACAAAACAACAAAAAAATGAACAACAAAAATGAGACATAAAATGACAAAAGAACAAAGAACAATCTAGTATTTTACTTTATGATCAAAAACAACTTGTCATGGTCTAGAAATCATTTTAAATTTATAATTTTACTAATTTACAATCTGCAGTTAATGTCTTCTCTGGAATTTTTCCACTTTGAGGACCGGATTGGACCCTCTGGAGGACCACTTTTACATACGATGCAGATTCTCAGATGTGGGAAAATGGTCTATCTATCAGCTTTACGTTACTAAAACCACTGAATAAAGCTGTGTAGTTCTAATACTGCAAACCATGTTGGAACCTGACAGCATTCAGCTGGTGATGCAGAAATCGCATTCATATTTTTTTATACTTGGTCCTGATTTGCTGCAAAGTCAATTTTCACTGCAGCTAATAGAACACAGTTCAGAAAATGGATCTTTCTATTGGTCACATTAGAAATAAGTATCTGCACTGATGGCTAAAATGAATATATTAACACCCAATTAATGGTTTTCTACCAGCATTCCTGTCTTACATCGTTGGCAGTGGCATCACTTTTTATATTGCTGTTGTTCTCCATAATAACAACCTGTTGGCTGAAATCAGTGGGACACAGTTGGTCCATTTGGTGTAAGAAAGGTCACTTGATGCATTAAATGCATCCTTTTATGTGAGTCTAAAGCAGAACAAAGAAAGCTGATAACCACCTTTGTGATACCTGCTATCTCTGACTGAAGTTTTAGGTTTTGTTGAGGCGACTTCTACAAAGAAAGTCCGGCTATATCAAACTTGTTTTGTGGTTTGGCCCTCTGGAAAGACTCGAGGAGTACAAAAAAGTTCCCAAGTTTGAATTGGCGTCCAAAGTCTCCAGATACCAAGCTTATCACTAAAACGTATTTTAGCCATCAGAGGTTAGATAAGAAAACAACACAAACACTTTTGGCAAAAGCAAACACAGAGATATAAGCCTTCAAAACCTAAAATGCTATTTATTAAAACACATAGACTCTACACTTACATAATCAGCACTTACACAGGTTAGCATCAGGTAAACATCCATATCAATTAGATGTTGTCTGGCCAGTTTATCTTAGTCACCATTAATATTTTATAGATTAAATGTCGGAGTACTTCATAAAGTTCTCCACCTGATCAGAAAACATCACAGGGAAACAATTGTTCTTGCATTATTATTTTTCAACATCGTCTCCTTTAACTTCGATGCACTTGGTCCACCGATGTTTAAGCTTCATTTCCCCTTCATGGGGTGAGGTCACATCTTGAATCTTCACAGTCTCCTCAACAGCGTGGTGGACCTTGATAGGACCCAAAAGATATTGAACTATGCCTGGGCAGGGCGAAGCCAGAGGAAACTCTGGTGGAGCCCCGTAGCGGTCCTGAATCGGCAAATCGGTCGTCCGACCTGGGTATAGGGGCGAAAGACTAATCGAACCATCTAGTAGCTGGTTCCCTCCGAAGTTTCCCTCAGGATAGCTGGCGCTCAGAGTCTTGCAGTTTTATCTGGTAAAGCAAATGATTACAGGTCTTGGGGCCGAAACGATCTCAACCTGTTCCCAAACTTTCAGTGAGTAAGACTTGGACCCGGGCGTGGAATGCGACCCACCTAGTGGGCAAGAACTGATGCTGCGGGATGAACCAGTGAGGATGAAAGGTGAGGTTTCAGTTTGGAAAGAAGTCAGACGCTGCAGGTCGGGTTGAGAAAGGTTCATGGGTCAACAGTTCAAATCTGCATTTGGCTGCTTCTTCTACCTGGACTGTCGACGGACACATTGTCCTGGAGCAACAGCACGCCAGCTTGAAGGTTTCTTCCCCGTCTTTCTTCGATTGCTTCAAACACTTGAATTTTTGTGGACAGTGACATAAGGCTTTATGCCCCAAAATGGGAGTTACGCCCCTCGTTACCCAGTGAGGTTGATGACTTTTTGAAGGACCCTCAAAACACCATTCAGAATCAAATTCAAAAGGCTGTACCCTGTCTAACTTTGGATGGATGGATGGATGGATAGATAGATGGATAGATAGATTTGAGAATGGATCCATGGATTCCTCATCCTACAACCCAAAAGACCCATAGGATCCCCTGCCAATGTTCTGAACACCTCTGGACACCACTATAGCTTCTAAAGAGTCAGAGCTACACAGTGTTAGTGGTTTTAATGCTGTGTGTGATGCTGTATATTCAGCGTCTGTTCTCTCTGCTCCTGTTTCTGCGTCTTCAGGCTCCTCATGAGGTTCTGTTGGAGGTTGAAGAGACCAAGTCAGAAAACGGGGGGAGACCCGACATCATGCTGGATTTCTCCGTCCCCCCGAGAATAACCTTCGACAGACCGTTCATGCTGATAATCTATGATGATCTCACAGGGCTCATCCTGCTCATCGGGAGAATTATCGATCCCACCAAGGTCTAGATGAGCGAGAACATCCCAGCCTTTTTTCGTCCTATTTTTTTCTTGCTATTGATATAACACTGCATTCAGTTACAGAATATGTCAGCTTTGGCCTGAATCTGTCCCAGTATTATAGCATATCATTTAGAAAAAAAGCAGTGGAGTTGCAAAGTGCATTTTGTTTTTCAAACATTACAGGATGATTTATAGTTTATTTCTCCATTTTCTCAAAATGATGAAAAGACATTTAAATGGTAGCAATTTATCCCTGTGACTGAATCTCTGCTATTCTTGCAAAAACATAAAACGCTTTTTCTTCCATTACAAAAGCATTTTCTCTTTTTGTCATTTTTCCCTGCTCTGAAACCCATTTCCTCCTGTAACATCTCTTTATCGTCTTATGCAATTATTGGAAATTGCTTTGCAAGAGCATCCAGGCTTATTCGCCAACGCAGAGAGAAAAAAGAAAAAGGGAAATGCTCATGAAATAGTGTCCCATTTTCCCAGTGTTGTAGGGTTTCAGTAGCTGTGGGACATTAGCTCATTTTTACCTCAGCCAGACAGCCTTGTGAAGGTATCGCAATGATATTTAGCTCATTGAAGGGATGATGAATAGGGGAGAGTTTGATGAATAGGACAGCAGATCTATCACAAGTAACAGAAATGTCAGCCTATTAATCAGGAAGGGTTCCACTGACACACAGAAAACCTTCGGTTTGTGAGCCGTTTGAAAGACTGAGGGGTCCCCAGAGGCCAGTGGCGACAATCTGACAGCAGCGATTGGCCGAGTGTGCAGAGGTGAGGCAGCCGGCAAGGTCTGAACTTCCTTTTCAAACCTTCTGTTTTCATTCTTCAACTATTTACATCACTTTTCATGAGAACACCAGATTGTAAATGGCCTCCAGGAAAGACGGTCTGAAAATGTCTGCCACCGTCCCCATATTTAGATAATAATTGTGTCTCATCCGTCCACAATAGATGACTTTATGTGCCATCTTTGAACATGGTGTGCAGTGCGTAGATTTCAGGGTGGCTGCAGGAGATTCATCCACATTTAGAACATCTGCATTGGCAAATACAAACAAGAAAGAACCAGAAGACATTAAATAGAGCATTGCAGTTTTGTTATGTAAGCCTACAGTTGCATACAAAATGATTCAACCCCCCTGACGTTTTTGACATTCTGGCAAAATGAGCAACATTACAACTGCAGGCAACTAAATCGTATAAGAGATGAACAGTTAGTTTACTGAAATATAATCCCAAAGCAAAAATCAAGATTTAATTCAGAATCCATCCAAACTTCCAACTTTTTTTTACAAAAAACAGATTGCATTCAGCTCCTGTGAGGCTGTATCTTCAGCTATGAGGCTGTATCTTCAGCTATGAGGCTGTATCTTCAGCTCCTGTGAGGCTGTATCTTCAGCTATGAGGCTGTATCTTCAGCTCCTATGAGGCTGTATCTTCAGCTATGAGGCTGTATCTTCAGCTCCTATGAGGCTGTATCTTCAGCTCCTATGAGGCTGTATCTTCAGCTATGAGGCTGTATCTTCAGCTCCTATGAGGCTGTATCTTCAGCTCCTATGAGGCTGTATCTTCAGCTATGAGGCTGTATCTTCAGCTCCTATGAGGCTGTATCTTCAGCTCCTATGAGGCTGTATCTTCAGCTATGAGGCTGTATCTTCAGCTCCTGTGAGGCTGTATCTTCAGCTATGAGGCTGTATCTTCAGCTCCTATGAGGCTGTATCTTCAGCTATGAGGCTGTATCTTCAGCTCCTATGAGGCTGTATCTTCAGCTCCTATGAGGCTGTATCTTCAGCTATGAGGCTGTATCTTCAGCTCCTATGAGGCTGTA
Organism: Amphiprion ocellaris; assembly: GCF_022539595.1. Classification (NCBI taxonomy): domain Eukaryota; kingdom Metazoa; phylum Chordata; class Actinopteri; family Pomacentridae; genus Amphiprion; species Amphiprion ocellaris. Next base: position 35,159,150 of record NC_072777.1, on the reverse strand, counting down.
TCTTCAGCTATGAGGCTATATCTTCAGCTCCTATGAGGCTGTATCTTCAGCTCCTATGAGGCTGTATCTTCAGCTATGAGGCTGTATCTTCAGCTATGAGGCTGTATCTTCAGCTCCTATGAGGCTGTATCTTCAGCTCCTATGAGGCTGTATCTTCAGCTATGAGGCTGTATCTTCAGCTCCTGTGAGGCTGTATCTTCAGCTCCTGTGAGGCTGTATCTTCAGCTATGAGGCTGTATCTTCAGCTATGAGGCTGTATCTTCAGCTATGAGGCTGTATATTCAGCTCCTATGAGGCTGTATCTTCAGCTCCTATGAGGCTGTATCTTCAGCTCCTGTGAGGCTGTATCTTCAGCTCCTGTGAGGCTGTATCTTCAGCTCCTGTGAGGCTGTATCTTCAGCTCCTATGAGGCTGTATCTTCAGCTCCTGTGAGGCTGTATCTTCAGCTCCTGTGAGGCTGTATCTTCAGCTATGAGGCTGTATCTTCAGCTATGAGGCTGTATCTTCAGCTCCTGTGAGGCTGTATCTTCAGCTATGAGGCTGTATCTTCAGCTATGAGGCTGTATCTTCAGCTCCTGTGAGGCTGTATCTTCAGCTATGAGGCTGTATCTTCAGCTCCTATGAGGCTGTATCTTCAGCTATGAGGCTGTATCTTCAGGTCCTATGAGGCTGTATCTTCAGCTCCTATGAGGCTGTATCTTCAGCTATGAGGCTGTATCTTCAGCTCCTATGAGGCTGTATCTTCAGCTATGAGGCTGTATCTTCAGCTCCTATGAGGCTGTATCTTCAGCTATGAGGCTATATCTTCAGGTCCTATGAGGCTGTATCTTCAGCTCCTATGAGGCTATATCTTCAGCTCCTATGAGGCTGTATCTTCAGCTCCTATGAGGCTGTATCTTCAGCAGCCTTTAGCTCCAATGGCCTGCTGTAGACGGAGGTATCATCTCTGACAAGCTTCTGGCAGCTCCTTGGGAATTTTAGCCCCTTCATCGTGGGCGATGGTCTCCAGCTCAGTGATGTTCTCAGGTCTACGTGCTGCAACAGCTTTCTTCAGATCCACCACAGATTCTCCATTGAGTTTAAGTCTGGAGATTGTGATGGCTAGTCAAGAACCTTCCAGGCGTTCTTCTCTATCCAGCCTTTGTTGGTTCTGATGTGTGTTTGGGGTCGTTGTCTTGCCGGAACGTCCAATTACACCCAAGCTTCAACTTCTTCACGGACTGAGTGACATTCTTGTCCAGAATATCCTGGTACTTCCTGAATCCATGGTTCCTTCAATATGTTGGAGATTCCCGGTTCCATTAGAAGCAGAACACCCCCACAGCATTCCAGATCCACCACCATGCTCCATAGTAGGCAGGATGTTCTTCTCCTTGTAGGCCTTGTTCTTCCTCCCAGACATTCCTCTGATCCATAGCACCAAAGAGCTCTAGTTTGGTCTCATCAGTCCATAGAACCGTCTCCCAGAACTTCTGTGGCTCTGATAGGTTGGTTCTAGCAGACTGGAGACCATTTTTCTTGTAGTGTGTCTTCAGAAGCAGTGTCTGTCTAGAGGATCTGGCATTAAGCCCTTTAACACGGAGTGTACGACGTCAGGAAGGTTGAATAATTTTGCATGCAATTGTGTATGGTCAGATTTACACTGTTGATGGTGGTGAAAAAGGTGAAGACCCAGCAAGAGCTTTCAGAGTGCAGATCTTGTTCTTACTAAGATCTGCAGATGTTTCCAAGCCCTTCGGTGGTCAGTTTTTCAGCCCTAAAAGTGGTTCTACAGGGGCGGTTCCTGGAAAGTGATTGAATACTTTAGACTGGGTCTTTTTCTCAAGCACTGCATCTTTTTTTACCCTCAATATATAAATCACGAGCTCATACAATTAGATAATCAAATGAATATGTATTCCACTGAATTTTAAGCTGTTATCTTGTTCCCGAGTTTTGAGTTTTAGAATATAAAAGCAGACATTTCCCATGAACTGGTACAGAAAAGGCACAAATTAATGCATACAAATTCATGACAAGGCAGAAAACAAAGTATTTGACACCTAGTAAGCGTCCCCACCAATATTTCAATAAAGTATTTGCATTCATGCAGGCTTTTCCCATTGGTGACCTAAATTATTTATTTACTTTGTTTGCTAACAGGTCAACAGGACTTGCAATAAGTCAAGCTGAGGATTTCTCAGAGCCCCCTCTGCTAGATTCCAAGGAAAAATACTGTTACTCAAAGGCTGATTGTGAATTTAAACACACCACTGCAGTCATTTAGACAAACATTTGCTTTGTACTCACAATCTGATAACAGTTGCTTGGTTGGTATAAATCATATGATGATGCACAAACTCTGCACTCTGATGTCAAATAGTTATTGGGAAGAACCAAAGATTTGAGCTTTTCAGAGGTTTTAAGTTCGCATCAACATGGGGATCAAGGTGAGATAACAGACCTTGAGTTCACTGACCCAGAAATATTGATCAGCTGCGTTTTGACTGAGAATACCTTTCCATAGAATGTAAAAATACCGCATACACTCTGAAATAGGGTTCACTCATAGTGCAAGGTCAGCGATTTCTGAATGATTTCTTTGAGCAAGTGATGATACAAATACATTTAGACACATTTTTCGAACAGTCCATTATCTATGCTCTGGTCGTGCTGGACTGAGTGGGTTGTGTTGCATCAGGGAAGATAACCAGACAGCCAGATATCTCTCAGCACAGGACGGGGGAGACGTGTCGGTTAATGTTTGACCAAACTGTCAGCTGACTCTCAGAGGTTCTGTATAAAACGGGGGGATTTCTGACAAACTGCCTGCAGCAAAGAGGACATTAAAGGTAAGCACATCGTGACTTTACTGATATATGCTTGGCAACGTGATTAATCTTTTATCTTTTGGTAAAAAATAGAGTTTGAAGTGAAGCTCAGATGACAAAGTTTTTAAGAATTTAGATGATGAAAAGGAATCATATTATCAGAGTTTCCTGACATTAGGTTAGTGGTATTAATTATTAAATGGCCTGCTGTGGTGGGGTCTATCTGACTGTATTTTCCTTGCACAGGTTCTAAAGATGCAGAGTATCTTTGCAATCTGTGCAGTCGTAGCGCTGCTGCTGGCTGCAGTCTGGGCGGACCACCACGAGCACCATGATCACAACCAGCACCACCACCACGATCACAGTTCTGACCACAGCCATGACGGCATGATGAGCTGCCACAAGCTGTCCCCTCCGAACGCTGACTTTGCCTTTGCCCTCTACAAAAATCTAAATGCCAAGCCTGAGGCTGGAAAGAACATCTTTTACTCACCACTGGGCATCTCCACCGCCCTGTCCATGCTGTCTACAGGGGCTGGTGGTGACACCCACAGCCAGCTGTTCTCCACTTTGGGCTATGGCACCTTAAACCAGAGTCAGGTCAATGAAGCCTTCCAGCATCTTTTCCACATGCTTGACCACAGCCAGGAGAACCAGAAGCTGGATGTTGGTAATGCTGTCGCAGTGCGTACTGGTTTCGAGCCTCAGCAGCAGTACCTGGACGACATCAAGCAGTACTACTCCGGGGACATCTTCAGAGTTGACTTTACAAAACCTGAAGAAGCTGCAGCCTTCATCAACAGAAACATTGCAGGAAAAACTCAGGACAAGATAAAAGACATTGTGAAGGACTTGGACCCTGCAATGGCCATGGTGCTGATCAACTACGTCTACTTCAGAGGTAGGACTTGTGAACATGAGGAGAAAGACACATATCAAACCGTTAAGAACAGCGTTCACAAAGAGCTTTGACCGTTAAAACATGCAAACAGACAATCAGACAAGATGTAGGAGACAAGTCAGAGCAGTCAATTAAAAATAAATAGTAAAAATGACAATAAATTAAATGAATAATTAGCTAGATTAGCACACAAATCAAACAAGGGAACTCGGCAGTTTAAAAATTAAAGAACAAGACTGAAGGTTAAAATTAAAAGTCAAAAAATACAGAATTAAAGAATTAGAGAGACGACATCACTCCAAAGATCCAGGCAGCTAAAAACCAAATAAAACCAGGACACAATAAAGAATAAAACCCTAAAGCTAAGTAAAGCTAAAAGTATACCTCACATAAAATCACATCTGTAAAAGTGGGTTTTAAGAAGTGATTTAAAAGAAGTTACAGATAAGCACACTAAGACATGCACATTTTATTGTCTTATTTAAGGTGTTGAGGGATGGAGATCGCCATGAACAGCTTGAGAGACTAAAAACGGAGACATTTTCAAATGACATGGTAAAATCATGGTAACCATTTTCAGCATTTGTCATCTTCCCCCTCTGCTGTCTTGTACAGGACAGTGGGAGAAACCCTTCGACGGTAACCGCACACACAAGGCAGACTTCCATGTGGACGAGAACACCAAAGTCGAGGTGGACATGATGAAGAGGACGGGACGCTACGACTTCTACCAGGATGCTGACAACCACACTACCGTCATCCTGCTGCCGTACAAAGGAAACACCTCCATGATGATCGTTCTGCCCGATGAAGGCAAGATGAAGGAGGTGGAGGGACACATCAGCAGGGAACGCATCCATCACTGGCACGACTCGCTCTTCAGGAAGTAAGACAAGAATGTGACTTTGTTGTGCGTCCTCAGGCTCATGTTGTAAAGTGTGTCACGGATGCATTAATAATGTGCGTGGGGAATGCCTTGGCATGTGTTTGACGCTCAGAGTATCCCAAATTATAACAGCTCATGTTGCGTGAACAAATCATCTCTGTACTGCAGTGAATCTGACACTTGTGATGTTCTTTGTTCTGCAGTAGTGTGGATCTTCACATGCCGAAATTTTCCATCTCTGCTGATGCCTCCCTGGATAGCACACTTAAACAAATGGGAATAACAGACGCATTTGGAGACGACGCTGATTTTTCTGGCATATCTGAAGAGGTCAAGCTAAAGGTGTCAAAGGTAATGTTCGCATCAACCCAAAGCTTTAAACCAGGGGTGTCCAACATGAGGCCCGTGGGCCAAAAGCGGTCCTCCAGAGGGTCCAATCCGGCCCTCAAAGTGTAAAGATTCCAGAGAAGACATTAACTGCAGATTGTAAATTAGTAAAACTATAAATTTAGAATAATTTCTAAACCATGACAAGTTGTTTGGATCATAAAGTAAAATACTAGATTGTTCATTGTTCTTTTGTCATTTTGTGTCTCATGTTTGTAATATGTTGTCCTAACTTTTGTTGTTTGTCTGATGTTTTTGTCTGTTCTATTTTTGTTGTTGTTTCGTTTCTCGCTTTTGTCTTTTTTTGGTCTAATTTTTGTCATTTGTCCATTTTTTTGTTAGTTTGTAACTTTTTTGTCTAATTTTTTGTCTCTTGTTCTGTTTCGTGTCCTTTGTGTCACGTTTTTGTCGTTTTGTTTCTCATTTTTTTTCATTTTTGGTTTCATTTGTGTCATTTTTTGTCTCGCTTTTGTCGTTTGTCCATTTTTTGTCGCTTTGTAACTTTTTTGTCTAATTTTTTGTCTTGTTTCGAGTCGTTTGTCTCATTTTTGTTATTCTGTGTCTCGTTTTAGTCATTTTATGTCTCATTTTTCTAATATTTTGTCTTGTTTTGCTGTTTTTTGTCTATTTTTGTCTGACTTTTGTCGTGTTGATCATAAAGTAAAATCCTATATCATTCTGTTCCAGATAGCTGTGACTAAATGTTGTGTTCAGGATTTTGTCGTTACTCACATTTGTGTCATTTTGTATGTAGTTTTTCTAATATTTTGTCTTGTTTTTGTCCTTTTTGTCTGACTTCTGTCATGTTGATCATAAAGTAAAATCCTCTATGGTTCAGTTCCAGGTAGCTGTGACTAAATGTTGTGTTCCTTTGTAGACACTCTGTGATCTGGAAGTTGTAATGTGGAAATGATGAACTGAGGCTGAATGCTGCTGAAATTGATTTTATTTTTCTAAAGAAATTTCAGGTTGTTCATAATGTTTTATAAAAAGATAATTCCTTAAATGTGAACATTTTCAGAATGTACCATTTTGCACTAAAACAAAGGAACCATTGGGAGTTGTGGTTATTTATAGGTTATTATGCTGTGGTTTTACTGGTCCGGTCCACTGGAGATCAGACTGGACTGAATGTGGAACCTGGACTGAAATGAGTTTGACGCCTCTGCTTTAAAGTCATATTCCTATTTCACAAATACATGCAGTAGATGTTGCAAAGACCATCTATCCTGCAGCATCTACAGCTTTCAAGATGTCAGACTGACTGTTGTGTCCCGGTTCCTCTTCAGGTGTCCCATCAGGCTGTGCTCAGTGTGGATGAAACGGGAACCGAAGCTGCAGCTGCCACCACTATCGAGATCATGCCCATGAGCATGCCTGAAACCATGAAACTCAACAGGCCCTTCATGCTCTTCATCCTGGAGCACTCGACCAGGAGCATCCTCTTCATGGGCAAAATCAACAACCCCGCAGCCGTGTAGAGACGCCCAGAGAACTCGTGTTACGTTTACGCTCTGCAGTAGGTCTTTGTAGCTTCAGGACAAAGGTGACGTTAGGACCACCGGGGGAATGATGAACAAGACAACAGATATATCATCAAGTGACAGCATCTCGGTTTACACATGTCTAAATACATCATTCTAGATTGTATCTGACTGACTGTTTTATATGATGCAGTTAATGAAGAAACATGAACATTAGAAAGACAACCTGTTATTGTACTGTTTCTGTTTCAACGTGGTTCAACATGAAGTGAAATAAAGACTTGTCTTGAACTGGTATTTTTTATGTTTCTGTCTACTTTAGTGCACATTTCTCTTGAGTACAACATTTTAATACCAACTAGTGCTGAATTACTGAGAAAAAGGCAACAACTGCTACATTAAAAGGGAATTATCTCTTTGAAGAGATGTTGCAGATTTTATAAAAAATTTGATGTGATAAGTTCTGACATATGACCAGAAAATGAATGAACTGACTGACTGCTTTGGGTCACGCAGCTCAACCTGCAGCTAATCAAACACTAAATGATGATAAAGAAACAGTGCTCTTCTATGAACTTGACAAACTAAAGACTGAAGGAATGAGTGGAGAGACACAACAGATGCAGGTGTAACACCCATCCCATGTAGCTAATGTATTAACACTCTCGTTAATGTGGTGGTGGTACTACAGGTGGGGTCCTGGGTCCTAATTTACTACCTAATAAATAAACCTAGGTAAACAGGAGATACAACAGAAAAATTATCCTAGAACTTTGATGCAGCACAGAACGCTTCAGGACGTCCTCCCTACCTGAGGCCGTTAGACTGTACAATTCCTCCCCCTTCTGCAGAAAGGATGCATAATGAACAAACTTTTCTATGTGCGATATAACCGGACTCTTTCCTAGGAGATTCAAGTGCCACACACCTGTTTACTTCAGTTCATTTTCTGTTGATCCTTCTAGTTTTTAGTACTAGTATACAGCCACTTTACACACTTAAGACACTTTACACACTGTGACACTTCACACAAACACTTTTAGAAGTAGAGTAAAAGATTAGCCTCTGCTTTCTACTACATCGCAAGTTTGTGCAATGCAGGGTTAAAGTTTTCACATTATTCTGGTCTAAGTTTTAGATGAGGACTGACTTCTAAACAACCTGTGATGATAAAGTCACTGAACAGCTTAGGTTACTTGTTACGAGGCATTTTGCTTCTCTTTCAGTTGTTTCATGTTTCTTTGTTGTCACTTTGCATCTGTGGACGTTTTGTGTCTCTTTCTGCATCTATTTGTTGTAGTTTTGTGTTTCTTTGTGCTCATTTTACATCTCTGATTCTTGTTGCCTCATTATTTTACCTCTCATAGTAAATGTTTTGTGTCTTTGTATTAATTTTCTGTCTACTTGTGGTTGTCTTAAATCATTCTGTAGTCAAAAAACATCTGTGGACATTTCGTAGTAGTCTCTAGCAGTAGTAGTAGTCTGTGTACCTTTATTGTAGCATTATGACTGTTCTCTGTAAACTCTGGCCTTGTTAATGATTGTTTACTTTTTTGTTTTAAAGTGTTTTTATTGTTTCTTTGGTTTGTTTCTCTTTGTGGATGTTTGTCTCTCCATAGCAGTCTTCTGTCACCTTGGAGTTGTCATTAATCTTTTTGTTGTTGTTTTGTGACTCTTTATAGCTGCTTTGTGTCTCATTGTAGCCTTTTTTGCGGCTCTTTGTGGTCATTTTGCCTGTTGTAGTTGTTATATTGTGACTGATTGTAGTTGTTTTGCAACTCTTTGTAATAATTTAGTCTCTCATTGTTGTTGTTTGGTCCCTGCATATTTTGGCAATTGGATTTTCCGTTCTGAAACGGGTATTGAAAAACAAGAAATGAGTGGTTATTTGATTTTCGTTTTAAAATACAAAAATTAAAATTGAAATACAAAGCGTTTTTCCTTTTCATGATTAAATAGGGATATACGAAATTTTTAAAATGCTTTGATCTTCATTTTATATTTAGAATAACAAAAAAGTAAAATCAGTAAGAGACAGAAATGAAAAAAGCTCCGTTTTTTCATTTTCTGAGACCGGAAGTGGTCATCAGCAAGTGTGGAGCCAAACAGAGTACGGTGCATAGACTGGATATAATTTTTTTTCATTAGTTTTCATGGTCAAAATGAGAGATCAGGTGGCCGATCTTAAAATAAATCAATATTAAATTTTTATAGAGCGTTAAAGTTTTGCGAAGCCAGGGGGCGGGACTACTTGATTGACAGTCTGGTCTGGAATGATTGACAGGTCCTATGGAGGAGGCAGCAGAGACTCTGCTCTCCTCGTTTGGATTAATTCTGATATAATAACTGTTGGTTTATTTATCGGTGCAGCAGCAGAACATTTTCCACAGACAGTTTTCCTGCCTGTTGGCTTGTTTTAACCAGTTTTCTGCCTTCGGCTGATTCTACTAGCAGACACTGAAAGGACTCTGATATTTCGGTAAGTAAATGTTTATTTTCGTATCGGTGCCGCTTTTAATGCACTTTATATGCAGCTTTAGTGTCAGATATAATGTGTGCCATGCAGTCCAGATGTTGTTGGAGTTTATTTCTCTGTGTGGTGACCAGAGAAGAGAGTTAGCATCCGGTAAATATTAGTTTTAATGTTAGCGATGCTAACCGAGCTAGCTGCTCAGTCGTAAACTGATTAAAGCTAACGTAGCATTAAGCTAACGTAGCATTAAGCTAACGATGTTTTTGTTGAGTTTCATGTAAACAGCTGAAGTGTGTTGTATCAGTGTAATGTAGCGCATTTAGCTGATAAAACTGTCAGTGGAGATGCATATTCACATTAATATAACGTTTAGAAAACCTAAATGTGTTTAAAACGGTGAGGTTAAGGTTCTGTGTTGTCAGTAGTTCTGAAAATCTGCTGAGTCTCAACTGGAGAAAACTACGGTGGCCGAGGGGTGCAAACGCAGCACAAAAACGGAACGCCCTGCAAGAGACAAAAACACCCACAAAAAATAAATGCTACAAGATAGAAAACACCTGCAAAAGAGAAATGCTACAGGTGACATAACACCTACCAAAATGAAACGCACTTCACAACAGAAACGGACTGCAAACAGAAACACACAAAAGATAAATGCTTCAAGAGACAAGACACCTGCAAAAAAAACCCAAAAAAGAATAGAAATATTTATTCGTTGTTTTTGGGTTGTGAATTAAAAAAACATTATGGGGCCTCTCCATTTCTCTTGACATTTTTTGCTAACACCTAAAAACAAAAGTAGTAGAACAACAAAGAAATGTTCCTATACTTAAGCACATTTAGCAAGTTTAGAAAAATCATTCAATATTTGTTTTAATGTTTTCAGTTTTCTGGGACCATGGTATAGGCGGATTAAACAGTTGGAGCCACTAGGGAGCTGTAGGGCCCTCTGTGGAGTAACACCACTCCGTGGAGTGACACCTCTCTGCTGCACCTTGTAGTGTTCCCAGTCCACAGCTTGTCCTGGTGTTCCTGATCCGCAGCTTGTCCTGGTGTTCCTGATCCACAGCTTGTCCTGGTGTTCCTGATCCGCAGCTTGTCCTGGTGTTCCTGATCCGCAGCTTGTCCTGGTGTTCCTGATCCGCAGCTTGTCCTGGTTTTCCCACTCCAACTTGTGGCTTAGAGTGGTCTAATGCACGGCTAGAAGTTGTTTAAATCTTACTGAAATTGGAGAGACAACTTGAAAAGGTATACTTTTCTCTTTCCTAAGTTTTTACATGTGGCCCTCAGATGCTGCTGTGAAAATACTTGTGTAGGTTTTGCTGATTTACACAGCTGATTTTAGTGGGCTTGGGGTTGTGAGAAGTGAATTTGTAGTGTTAACGTTACTGTAACAAACATTAATTTCTGGGACACACCAGGTATTTAATAAGGTACCTGGATGACTCACACATGGGACATGGCAGCCTAGAAGAGAAGCATTGATAATTGTGGACTGCTTCAAAAACACATAAAGTGATTAAATTAAATGAATGTAAACTAAAATGAATGCAACACACACACCTGGTGTGTCCTATAATGTTAGTTACAGTACTCACAGTCTCAACCCCACTAAAATCAGCTATGTAAATCAACTATACCTACACAAGTATTTTCACAGCAACATCTGAGAGACACGTAAAAACATAGGAAAGAGAAAAGTATACCTTTTCTAGTAGTCTCTCCTTCCAACTTCAACTTTGTTATTCACTCGTTATCTGTTTCTGGTGTTGAAACTCAACTCTGCCATCTAGTGACCTGGAGCACTTCCGTTGTGGAATCCCCTCCATTGTGTTATTCTATTTGTGGCGCGTTTCTGATTTGCAGTGCATTTCTGTTGTGAAGTATGTTTCTGTTTGCCGTACGTTCTTGTTTGCAGTCCGTTTCTGTTGTGAAGTGGGTTTTATTTTGGTAGGTGTTATGTCTCCTGCAGCATTTCTCTTTTGTAGGTGTTTTCTATCTTGCAGCATTTATTTTTTGTGGGTGTTTTTGTCTCTTGCAGGACGTTCCGTTTTTGTGCTGCGTTTGCACCCCTCAGCCACCGTAGAAAACAGTAAATCTACACTCTAATGGTTAACGTTGTTTAATGATTGATTCACATGTTGTAGTACGTATTCCTGCAGTGCAGATTGGAAACAAACTCCCAGAATATGACCAAAGTAATGATGAACACTACAGTTATTACATTTAAATTACAGTACAGATAAGTTGGATAATAAAATCCTTTCCTCTAAACCTAAAGTGACTACAGGCCTTTCTGTCTTTCAGTGCTTGGAAAACTATATGAAGTAGGAAATCTTTCCAGGGTCACTTTAAAATGAACCTCTGCTGTTGATGCTGATACTGTGACGTCTGTCTTCATCTCAGGTGTCTCATGTTCACTGTGAGGATCTTCTGAGTGAAGCCAGCAGAAGGAAAACCTCATCTGGATGTGAAGAAGGAGACTGAATGGACGACATCCTCAGTGAACCACTTCCTGTTTAGCTTCCACTTACAGAAGGTCAGACCAACTCTTTCAGCTGTTTATTATTTTCTATTCTTAGTATTCAGGGATTCCATTTATCACATTTAACTTTGTCTCTGCTGTTGGAGCAGAAATACAATCTAAAAAGTCCATGTTATTTATAGCAGATATGCAGCATTAAAACATCAACACATTCAGAGCTTCATTATTTCCTTTATTGCACATTTAAAAACTACATTTTTTAACTATTGTGAACTGTAAAGATGTGTAAACACATGAAATAAATGGATGAAACAATGTGTTGCTGACAGTGAAATGTAAAATCTGAATAGTAACAAGACAAGTTGTATTCTGAAGAGAGGAGCTGAATCTGCAGCATTATTGTTATTACTGGAAGGATGAGGAGGACATCAGTGCTGCTCTTCCTCACAGTGATGAAGGAGAAAAGACTCTTCAGACAACCACAGCTGGATGTTCATGTTGTCTGGAGCTCTCAGTCCATCAGACTAGATGTTCCCAATGATCCAGACCAAGGCTGGAAGGAAAAGACACTAACAGTGAGGAAACGATCCACAAGGTTCTTTCATTCTAACTGATGGAACATTAAATATCAGAGAGAACACAGCAGGATATGAATGGAACATAATACAGTGTTGTATTTTGTCCTATTTTTTAATCTTCTGGAAATGTTTGTTTTCCTGGTTGAGGCTAAAGACCATTTTACTGCCTTAGATGGACAATAAAGTTTATTCTATTTTATTCTAATGTATCATTAGCATTAGCATGAGCTCCACAGTTATCTCACCATACACTGCTGGAGAGAAAAAAACTGAAGCAAGCTAGTTACAAAAATGACTTGACAGATGTTGACAATGAAATGACAGAGTTTATCTTCACTTTTGGAGGCTAATGTTGTGAGCAGCAGCAGGTAAACAGCAGAAGCCGTAAATGTGGGCGGGACAGTCAGTCTCAACAAACGCTGCTCTCCGGCTCTCATTCTGACCAATCACTACTCTCCGACTCCCAGCCAGTCTGACCAATCGCTGCTCTCCGGCTCTCAGTCCGACACATACATAGATATTCATATCTCTGGTAGCTGCAGCTCCCAGTGAACAGGAGGATTTTATTAGAGGAAGCCAGACACAGAGAAACATTAGAGCTTACACTGAAACGGAGCTACAGCTCTGTGTCTTGTAGAAGATTTATTTTCAAAGCTACATGTGTGACGGTAATAATCCGTGCCAGAGCAGACCTCATTAGCACTTCCGCTAGTTCGGCTAACCTTTCCGGTCACTCCAGGGACGCTGCTGTCGGTAATGTAGCCAGAATATGGATTCATTTTTCCTTTGGGCTTGACAAAGACGAGAACAAAAGTATTCAGAGCAAGTGGAGCAGCTAGCTAACGCTTATTACAGTTTGATTTACATTTTCAATATCACATTTTTGAAATCACGTAATTTTTCCGTTAAACAAATCACTGCTTTTATTTTGGAAGAGATACCTGGAAACGTTGTTTATCCGTAATTCCGCTAACTTGACTGAATGTGGGCTGCAGTTCCCGTTATTTAAACATCAATATGATGCATAAATGCAGATGGACTTCATATATTTCACTATGCAGACATTTTTATTGATGTCCAGTATATTTTATAGACATAAACATATTTGATAGAAATATTAGAAATGGATTTCTGTTTCCTCATAATAATTTAGTTAATGCAATTAAATGTTCATCAGTGATTCATCTTTAGTGTGAAACTTTTACTTTGCAGCTATATTTTTTAAAAATGTAGGTCATTTTAAGGTAAGATATTAAAGGATGGTTTTCTTTGGTAAATGAATTTAAGGTTTAATTGACTGAAATCTTTTAGTCAGTGTTGTTTCTTTCAATTTGAAATATCTGGATTTAATTAATACAGCTCAGTCAGTTACATTTTATGTTATTAAGAATTCTTATTCTGTTTAACACTAGATGATGTATCAGTACATTGAGTATTTCAGAGCCAGTTTTTTCTTTTCAATTATCTGTATTTAAAATGTTATTATTTAAATATAATTGCAATGACACAGCAGCAACATAAGAAACGACCAAATATACAAAGGAAGTGCAGCTATTTTAACATTTAAAAATGATCTATCAGTTAGAACATGGTTAAAGTGCAGCTAAAGTTAACTTAACAAAACTACGGATAAGCAACGTTTCCTTTTACTTCCAGAAAAATAAAAGCCTCATATTTGCTGTTTATTAAAGAATCACTAAAAGCAGCACTTCCACCAAGTTTGTTTTAGTTTGTTGGTATTTATCAGAGCAGCAGCACATTTTCCACAGACAGTTTTACTGTCCGTTGTCTTGTTTTAATCAGTTTTCAGTTCAGTAATTCAGTCCTTCGACTGATTGGACCAACAGACACTGAAGGACTCCGACAGCTGGTCGGTAATAAATGATAATTTACTGATTGGTGCCGGTTTTAATGAACTTTATGTTCAACTTCAGAGTCAGATATAATGTGAGCAGTGAACCCCAGGAGCTGGTGGAGTTCATTTGTGTGTGTTGACCAGAGAAGAGAGTTAGCATCCAGTGAATATTAGCTTTAATGGGAATTAGCGATGCTAACCGAGCTAGCTGAGCAGTCCTGATTAGCAGCTAAATGTAGCATCAAGCTAACGATGTTTCTGTTGTTTCCTGTCAGCAGCTGAAGTGTGTTGTGTTCCTGTAATGTGGCTCATTAAGTTCATAAAACTGTGGCTGGTTGACGTTAATCTAACGTTCAGGAAACTTAAATGTGATTAAAACAGTAACGTTAATGTTCTAGTTGTCAGTAATCAGCTTTAATTTGACACTAAAACAGACTCTGATAGTTTTAAATGACATCAGTTTCATGAATTTGTTGAAAATTGTCTCATTTGTTGTTGTGATGTTGCTGCTGATTCATTAAAACCAGATGATCCGTGTTGAAGACACGTTTAGTTCTAGTATCAGAAGTACAAGCAGGAAAATGGAAGTTTAGTTCTGCTACGTCAAAGATTTCAGGAATAAAATAACTAAATGAGTCTTTATGCCTCAAACTTTATTTTACAATAATGAAATAATGAAATAATAACAAGGGCTGCACAGTGGCGTAGTGGTTAGCACTTTCACCTTGCAGCAAGAAGGTCCCTGGTTCGCGTCCCGGCTTTCCCGGGATCTTTCTGCATGGAGTTTGCACGTTCTCCCTGTGCATGCGTGGGTTTTCTCCGGGTACTCCGGCTTCCTCCCACAGTCCAAAAATATGGTGAGGTTCATTGATTATTCTAAATTGCCCGTAGGTGTGAATGTGAGAGTGCTTGTTTGTCTATATATGTAGCCCTGCGACAGACTGGCGATCTGTCCAGGGTGTCCCCTGCCTTCACCTGAGTCAGCTGGGATAGGCTCCAGCCCCCCCATGACCCTAGTGAGGATTAAGCGGTGTATAGATAATGGATGGATGGATGGATGAAATAATAACAGAGAGTGAAGTTTCTGTTTCACCCACAGCGTGCTTTAGGGCAGCTGGGTTGGACTTGATGTTTGAAATACTGACCGACAGCTCAGATTTAACTGTCTGTAGTTCCGTTTTGATGGATGTTAAACTTTCAGTCAAAGCCACCAGGAGCTGGGTCTTTAAAATAACCGCCGTCTCGTTACAGAGTGAAAGTAGCAGTTCCTCCTGAAGGTCAGAGATGGCAGCATCTGAGGGCCTCTTCAAAAGAAGACGTAGTTGATGAAGGCGTTCTGGAGCAGGACCAGAAAGACCACGACCAAGCAGCCTTGAGATCTTGGGCAGCGTCTCCCTCAGGTGGGTGTCAACGGTGTTCACAGTCAGGTCTGTGGTAATCCTGTCAAAAAACAAAACAGAAACAAATCTAGATTATAAATCAACATGTAACCAAAGCACTCTGTGTATAACGCCATAGTATAGGATGTAGTTCAGAAAATGTCAAAGTATAGTATACTTTTCAAGAATAACATAGTATGGCCTGTAGTTCATAGTACAGCATGTTGGCAAGAAAAAAAACCCATAGATTATTATGTGGTTCAAAAAGCGCAAAATGATGGGATGTTGCCTAAAATTGTCATGTATGATATGTGGTTCAAAAAATGTCATAGTGCAGTATATTGTCAAAATAGTATGTAATTCAAGAAAACATCAGAGTATAATGTCATCTAAAAAATGCCATAGAATAATAATTTCATTGCACAAGTAAAAGTATAGTAACTTTTAAAACTGTTCAAATTCTTATATGTTGCTAAAAAAAAACCAAAAACGTCATAGTAATATGTCAGTTAAAAAAGCCTATAGTATAGCATGTTGCTCTAAAAACGTCATAGTTTAGCCTTTGGTCCACAAAACGTTGTTGTGTCCCGGCTGTCTGAAGTAGGTAAGGAGCAACACAAAAACAGTCCAAACCCTGGTTTCCAGAGGGTTAGACGAGTATTTATTTGAAAGAGTAAGTTTACAACAACACAACATGTGAGGGGGTTAAAAGCAAATAGGTGTTAGTAAAATAAAAATAAATAAACAGAACTAAAAGTGAACTTCATGTTGACATTGATGGGCATTCCAACCAGGAACAAAGTAAAAGATAATCAATACGAAAAAAAACTCTTCCTGTTCATCTCTTAAAACCCAAAAACACACTGCAGTAGCACCCTAAACTAAAACTACCAATGGGTTTCCTGTTTTCCTTTCTGAACAATTCAAAGGTCCCTCTCTATCTCCCCACACATCCACCAACCACTGGAACACATCTCCAAAGTTCTGCTGGACCAGCTCAGCTTCCCCTCAGAAGAAGTGCTGCCACCTGCCAGATGAAGGAGCCTTTTGAGAGGCAGCTGGCATCGTGATTGGACTGTACTTTGGTCTGTTCCAATCCAGCTTCAGCTCCAGAGACGGCAGGCGGGACGAGTCAACGGAGGCCTGGTGGACGAAGGCATGCAGCTGAGTACAATCCAGAAAACAACAGAGGAGGAGTGCAGCAGCCCAGAGCCAGAACAACCAGAGTAGCATCGTATGTCTCTTAGAAAACATCATAGTAGAGCCTTTGGTATGAAAAAACGCCATCATATATATCGTATATTGTACAAATAACAAGTCAAAGCAAAGAGACATACATTGTAGAATTGTAGTAATTGTGGGCTGACTGATTTACTGATTATCAGTATTTTATTTTTTACTGATTTACGGTAATAAATACATTTAAAAATGGTGCTACTTTGGCTCTGAACCTTTATCTACTTGTGGTCGCTCTGTCTTCTGGAGTGATTTGATTGGTTATACGTCACGAATAAAACTCCTTTAACTTAACATCTGTAAACAAAACAAAAACGTATCAACAAAGTTTTCTGTTAGAGTTTGTGTTCTTCAAAGTTTAACTCCAAGATTTTAAATACTTTCATTTACTGCAAATGAATATCTACTCCAAATGTCTCACTAATAATCATTATCAGCCTTAAAAACCCACAAAACACCCCTCTATACTCTACCACACTTAGTACAGTCCGGTTCCCCCTTCTATAAATCTGCTTGGAATCTTCCACTTCCTGTTTGTCAAAGTGGCCTTCTACCTGGACAGGTTTTGTTGGAGCTCATGCAACAAACATTTTGGGTAACTGCACTTTAATATGGATGGATGACACTGAATTAGAGTCTGTTTTAATGAGACTGAGTTAAGATGTGTAGCTCTGTCATTAAATAGGAAATTATTTCCAGAATTCACAGAGAAAAGTCTGAAATGTTTGCTAAGTTAGCGTCCCACATGTTCTTTGGCTCAGCTAAAGCTAACTCTCTCCAACTTCTGGATCTCTTGAGTTGCTTGTTGTTAAATTATCTTGTTAGAGGTGCTGAAGCTCAGAAAGTCTGAGATGTTTGTTCAGAATAAGCTCATTCTCAAGTCTTATCTGAACTCTTTTGTTTGAACTTTCCCTAAACTTAGGAGTTAATGACAGAGCAGCACATCCAGACTCAGTCTCATTTATGTAGAGATTAAACTTCAGTGTCATTCATTGATGTTAAAGTGCAGTTTTTCAAATGTTTGTTGCACATGCTCCAGACCAAACCAGTCCAGGTGGAAGACGATGTGAAGAGAAAGCTCCAGAGGATGAATATCACACATTTACGTTGGAAATAAATGTCCTTTAATTAGACATTGTCATGCAAAAGTTGGATTTCCCTTTAATGATGTTCAAATCTTTGTTGAGTGTTTTGTTGATGCTGGTTTCTAACTGTTTTCTGACACTCGGCCCCAAAGATTAAAACCTTCTATGGCTCACAAGCTGCAACAGTTCACACATTATCAACTATCTTTCTGACTAAACTAAGATAAAAAGTGAAAAACTGCCTGATTCCTGCATCATGAATGTAAATCTTTTTGGTTTTTATGACAGAAAACTGAATATATTTGGGTTTGACATTTTATAAACCAAAACAAGAAATGAATTACTGGAGAAAACAATCAACAGATTAATGGACAAAGAAAATGTGTTTTCCAACATATATGGCTGAATTACTCCAACATTACAAGATACATACAATTTAAATTCTATTTTATTCATATAACGCCAATTACAGGTCAAATTGTCTCAGGATGCTTTATTTTTATATTTTTTGTCATATTTAAAATATGACAAAGTAAGAAATTTAAACCTCTTGACTAATCCAATTTATTATTTAGTTTTTAAGAGACTAATGGACAATTAAAATAAGTTTCTCCACTAAAACTAATAAACATGAGGTCAAATAGAAGGAAGAGTTTTAAATACTGCAGTCCCACGACGACAAGAATAAAGTCTGTCAACAAAAACAAAATCTGCTGGTGGATTCCATTAAAGTCCTAATAAATGATAATAAAGTGTGATACTAAAGGTTTGTGGTGCTAAAAATGTCCAAGTAAAGATATGAAGTTGAACATCTGGATTGAGGTTGATAAAAGTTGACCTCCCTTCATTTCTCTGGAGCGACTCCATGGATTTTATGGATGGTGGTTAAAGACCTGCTCTTCTAGTGGTCTTCCTTCTAGTCGCTGTAAAAAGTCAGTCCATCCTGGCCGACTTCAACACCTCTTCATGACAACTTGTTCTGCCTCCGACCTGGCGGAAACTCCAGAAACTGGGGAAAACCCGTGGAGACTCGAAGAACTCGTGGAGACTCGAAGAACTCGTCGGGCGGGTGAAGGTGTGGTGGGTGGTGGGGGGAGGCGGGGGAGTAGAGGGGGGAGGCCGCCACCCACCTCCACACCTACTCTCCGCCCTGACTCCACCCAGACTCCGCCTTGGCTCCGCCCATGTGGTCACTTCAGGAACTACGATGCCAAAGGGACGACGAATTTATTTCTTTGTATCTGATCTGTAGCTCAGTGAGTTAAGGATTTGCCTATGGAGCTGCAGGTCGCTGGTTCAAGACCAGACACTGCTTAAACTTTTGAAAATCCTGACAAAGACAAAGAAAGAAAAAGGCCGGTGGTGGGACTCGAACCTGCGACCTACCACTTGGTAGTCCGTCTTCTTATCCCCTGAGCTATTCGCTCAGATACAAATTCTTCCTTTTTTTGCGTATTTGTCATCTATTTTTTGTCGTTTTCGTTTTTTTTTTTTTTTTTTAACTCGAGTCTCGACTCGGCCTTTTTTCTCAGGAGGTTGGACTTCAGCCTTTGTGCTGGAGGGTGGAACCCTCAGTTCCAATACTTTCCAAAGCCTCCACACCTCCCGAGTCCTCAGGACCTGAGCTTTCACACAGTCTGAGGGCTGAAATTTTCTAAGTCCCACAGTAGTTCTCTGTTAGTTTGAACCTTCAGACAGTCTGAGGACTGAAAACCTTAAAGTTCTTGAGTAGTTCTCTGTTAGTTTGAACCTTCAGACAGTCTGAGGGCTGAAATCTTCTAAGTTCCTGAGTAGTTCTCTGTTAGTTTGAACCTTTAGACAGTCTGAGGTCTGAAATCGTAAAAGTTTCACAGTACTTCTCTGTTAGTTTGAACTTTCTGGTTAACAGAAGCCTTAAAACTTGTGACCATGAGTCTTGATTTCACATTTAGATCATCCATCTGAGTTCTTCTCAGACCTTCACCTGTGGGTTTTTTAGAAATCCTCAACAAACTTTGATTCTCTTCACTGAACAGTAAAGTTTGTGGAGATCAGAAGGTAACATTAGTTTGATCGATGCCTTCAACTACTAGTAGACTTTATCTGGAAAGCAGTTTTCTGAAACGAGTTCTTTGTAAATCTGTCCACAATCAAACCAAGAACATAGAAAGAGGAAATGTTTGAAGAAACAACTCGATGTTTTCATTTCAGACTAGAAAACGCTTCAAGACTTTTATCTGTTTTTGCTCTTTTTGATTGTTTTATTGTCTCTTCTGTTTAATTTGATCTTCTAAAGTTTAACTGGTGTCTTTTCAAATGTTTTGTCTTAAGTTTGATTCTTCTTAAATGTTTAGTTTTGCTCTTTTCTCACCTTTTATTCTTTTCTAATGTCTGACTTGATTTAGAAATATTTTGTCTTTTTAATGTTTAATTGTTGTTTTTTCAAATGTTTTATCGGCTTGTTTGAAAAATGTCCTTTTCTTTCCCAATGTTTAATTTTTCGATTAAATCTTTCAGGTTTTTCTTTTTAAATGTTTTACCACCTTTTAATGTTTAGTTTTCTTTTTAAATGATTCATTGTATTTTCTGTTTAATTCCTATTTGAAGTTTTATTGTCTTTAAGATGTAATTTTCTAATTAAACATTAAATTTTTTAATTAAATGTTTTGTCTTTTTAAAGGTTCAATAATCAAATTTAATGTTTTGCATTTTTTAAAAAGTTTAATATGATTCTTGTTTAAAAAGTATTTTTTAAATGTGTAATTATGTAAAATATTTTCTGTAATATTTAATAATGTTATTTTAAAAATTTTGTTTAATTTCATACGTTTTGTATCATGTTTAATTAGCTCATTCAATATTTTGTCAGTTTAATAAAATTAAACATTAAATACAATTAAATGATATTAAACTGACAAAATATTGAATTAGATAATTAAACACGATGCAAAACATGCAAGTATGAAATTAAACAAAATTTTTAAAATAACATTAAATATTACAGAGAAAATATTTTACATAATTACACATTTAAAAAATACTTTCTAAACAAATTTTTAAAAAAGTTTTATTGTATTACATTTTTTTCCTATTTATTGTAGTTTATTTCTTTCATCTTCCTTTTCTGTCAAGATTTTAATCCCAACCTTAAAAATGAAATAAACCCTTAAATCACAATGAAAATACTTCTGTTGTCACAATCATGAGTTAGTCAATTATTCAGTTTATCAATTCAGCTTTATTTGTTTAGCACCTTTCACACAGATGACAAAACTAAACAAGCAAAGAGAAAAAACTATGCTAAAACTATGATTAAAACTCAAAAACATTTTTTAAAAAAAGATTTAACATGGTAATGAAATGTGTTGTGTTCAGGGGATGGAGGGAGTTTATTGAAGTCTTCTTGGGCTCACATGGGAAATCATTTAAAATATAAACTTGATATTCAGTCTAAGAAAACTGCAGAGCGACAGAAGAACCAACAATATCTCCTGTTTTCTCCTTTAATGAGTCGACTCTTCTTGTGCTTTCAGACCAAAGAACTACAGACTCTTCACAACCTGCTCAAACTCTTGATACAGGACCTCACCACACGGGTCAAGAAGGTTTCTGTCTCATTTCTACTCTGAAGCTCACCTTCTCCTGCTCAAACTGCTGACAAATGTTTCTGCTGCTCTAAAGTCTGGTCTCCAGAACTTCCTAAAAACTCTCAGAGTCTCTTCTGCTGCAGGTTGCTTTGTAGAACTGTTCCAGAAAACCTCACTAAACCACATGGAGGGGCCTCAAGATAGTCGTCCAAATGAAACCATACAAAAACCAAACTAGCACAACCCAAACGCTAAAGTCTCCTGCAGCCTACCAGAGAACCTCTGAGAACAGAGAATCAGGACAGGAACTCTTACCTTCTGGACAACCAACGCTGGTTCACAAACAAGAATACAGAATGTGTCTGACCAAAAACCTCTAAAGACTCACTACAGCCAAGATAAAGACACAACTCAGCTGCAGCAAATCCACTAATCACTGCACACATTAACACCATGTGCTAACTGTGGCTAAAGAACCACATTTACCAAGACAACTATTCAGTACAAAGCCCTAAAACACACCAAGAAACACATTAAAGATGATTTTACTGCTGGAAGCTGCAAGCCAACGCCTAAAGAACAAACGAAAGCAACAGAACCGAACCCGGTTCACTGGTGAAGAGAAACAGAGGAAATGTTTGTCTGCAGCTAAACAAAGCAGGAAGA